>NC_083643.1:15084825-15379240 GCF_963576545.1 Limanda limanda
GTGCATATAAAAATAAATATACACCCATCCAATCTAGTTCCTGCTCTGAGGCCTTGGATGTTGGAGATAACAATATACAGTACGATTAGAGCGTAATTATCCTCCTATAGGCTGCCCACAGACAGCATCAGTCCCATCGAAAGCATGGGAAAGACCAGAGGAGGAAGAAGTACTCAGATCCTTCACATTAGTGTCAACCTCTCCATTACACTGAAAAGTCCTGCATTGCAAATCCGAAAGTTGACATGAATAGTCAAATAACTTTGTTCTCAGCATTTTACAGCTGTGGTTGATGGAGGTGGTGTTTTATTAAATGTATATAGCATTAGGTGGTTCAGTCCATTAGTTTCCAACATGGAGGCCACGCCCAGTCCTAAGGACATAGGAAGAGTCAGAGTGGTGGTGATATAACAAAGAAAAATCTGCTTCACAAATTTGTTAAATCTTTTTCATGCTTTTCTCCAAATGTTTTCTTTTAAATGAAACATCAGAGGAGTTTAGAGGGAAAAGTTACTATTTGTAGCTCAGGATCCCTACATGACACTTTTGGTGTAAAAGGTTGAGAACTAGTGCTGTAATCAGTTTATAATATGTTTTATAATATGTTTTATAATATGTTTTGGTCCGCTTGTAAAATCTAAATCTAAACAGTAACTAGAACGGCATTCAGTCGAACACATGGGTGGCTGTGGGTCAGAATATAGAACAGGTTGTGCACTAAACATAACATAGGGGCCTGACCCTTGGCTCCTCCATTCTGCATGTTGAAGTGTCCTTAGGAAGGACTCTGCACCCCAATTTACCCCTGAAGTCTATGTTGAATGAACGACGTGTGATAGAGAAACTGCTGCACATAGAGGCATTGTATGAATGTGTGGGTGAATAGGTGAATGGGTGAATAAATAGAAAAGCTAAATATAAATACAGGCATTATATAAGGCCCAACATTTCCCTTAACTTTAATCAGGCCTCACCAAACAACAAATAGTCAAACAGATCAGCTCCCTTAATATGCCGATTTAAAAAAAAGTCAAGATCCTTGAATCATTCCCTGTGAAATTGGTAAAACTCCCTCTATTTAAAAGAAGCTCTGTCTCACAATGTAAAAAAAGTAAAAGAAAAAAAACTCCTACATCTGGATTCATGACAAAATTGAATGGGAATGAATCTTTCTTGGCCCGTACACTTCCCTTCCGTCAAGTTGAATGGAAATCTGTTTGCCAAACAAACAACAGGTCAACAGACAGGGGCGCAAGCAGCTGTCAAATGTACTCGGGTTTAAAGTAGCTTAAAAGTAAAGAAGCCAAATTGTACTGATAATTTGTCAGTCCTACTAAGTTACTTTCCCCAAGTGGGAGAGACTCCACGGATCCATCAGAAGTAATCAGGTCAGACAACAGTAGGAGACAGGAGGTCATTGCAAATGGTCCATGTTAGACTGCAGTAGTATGGATTAATCATTTTGACTGTTCCCACACCAAATCACCTCCTGAAAAGTGGAAACAGTGTTGAGAAAAATCTGCTGAGCACAGAGCGAATGTTTATTCAGCTTTAACACGGGGCCGCGCAAGCCGCAGGTTTGAGGTTTTATCTTTTTTCTCTCTGCAGAAATGTGGCCTGTCATCTGACGAGTGTTGAGCATAGTTTCCTTATTAAGACAGGAGGGCTTGGATGGACGAGTGTTAGATTTCACTCGAGACAGCTTAAATCCCAGGAGACGCTGCGGATCAGTTCCAGTCGGCAGCACAGTCTGAGACGGACCGCTCGCTCCGTGCTCTTCTCTCCCAACACACAGTTTCAGACACGACCGAGAATTATCACCGTTAATCACAGAGAAAAAGCCCAAACTTCAGAGGCCACTGCCAGGAGTCACACACCATCATTTTGTAGAAGTGCCTGACATTACTAGTGGAGTTGTCCAAAATTAGCACTGGAGTTTTGAGTCTCAGCTCGGTCCCAATATAGCCTTGCTGTCATTGCTGACTGAAGAAATACTGCGTCTTCCCTACATGATGAGGCCAAAGGTGCCGTCACTGAAGACATAGACGGCGAATGGCAGAGTGGGGGGGATGGCAGTTAACACTCATATGGGGAGGCACCACCCACCTGTTATTACATGGAAATGGGTGAATTCGGTGAGATGGTTACATAAGGGCCAGAATATGAGACGCTTCCTGGAATTTGACACTCAAAAAAGCCAGGAGTATTTCAACACGCTCTGGCTGTCAATCAAGTCCTGTTTCATTCATCCAATCCATGTACAGTCCATGCCCAAATCCTTTAGTTGGTCTAGCGACTATCGGGTAGGAAATAAAAAAATAGTGAACTCAACCATGATCTCATTCAGATAACCATTGTAGCCTTTAGAAGGGACGAACCAGTTCCAAGTTACGAAAGAACAGAAGTTGTCATCTGCACACTCTCATTAAAGCAGAGGCTCCGAGTTATGGAGCCGACATGTTGGAAGAACCCAGCTGATGACCTAAAATAGTCAAGAGCTCCAGACCTAAGTAAAAAGACGCTCTACATCCATCAGCTGTTGTCTCCCAGGTTTATGTTAGGGGAGCTGTGAGCAGGCAGGGAGGTGGTATGTGAGTACAGGCATTCTGTTAAACACTGAGCTCACTCCTCTTAGAACCATACTGTAGCTGTCCACTGTGTTTCTTTACATCAGGCTTCTCTGAGCATTTAGTCGCCAAGACGGTGCCAGTGTGTTTACATGAAGTCTATAAGTGGAATATGAAGTGTCTGACACTCAGGTTAACATGTTTTAGTTTGTATTTCTAATGACAAAACCAGACCTCCTCAGACATAGAGAAAATACAGCTACAATGCAGAATAAGTAACATTAATCATGAGAAACAGCAAGTTGGATGGTTTTTCTGAGGCTTTTGGTGATTTTCCCACTAGTTGGTTGAGTACATTCTTACTTCTCTCTACCGTACAATCTTTGGGTCTGGACTGTGTGAAGCCTCCTGACAAAATGGACCAATGCCAAACATTAACTACAGGCATTCGACCCAAGAACAATGTTGGTTTCCACTGTTTTATCAGCTTGAGCAACCTGGAAATGTCTAACATTGCTGTTGAACCGCTGTTAAAGCCTTGCCTTATCCCTTCATTATGCAGATGTTTTTTATATTTCAACCTTAATGTGGTTATAAATACAACAAAAAAACACAGGACAAAGGAGGAGAACAGTTTAAAGCTGACATGGTCCTGAGAAAGATTTTGTAAGACTCAAATGTCCATGAACAAAAAAATCTGAGAAGTGTGACCCAGCCCAAAAACCCAAAAGCCTTTCCTGGCGTGCATTTTTTCCAAACCTCCCTTCCTCTTTCATCCCTTTGCTTTAGAACTGCAGAAAACCAGCTAAGAGCAGAAACTCTCTCCCTCTCTCAACACTCTTTAAAACCATTATGCCCTCTCGACCTGTTGTATGGTTTTATACCAGAGCTAGGGTCAGAAAAGAAAATCTCTTCTATAGTATGATTTAAGCGTGTTTTTCTTGGTATGATTAAAAACAATTTAGTCTCATAATATAATGGCAAATTAGTTCCCCACAAGGCAAACTGAGAAACTGACAAACACTGAGATTTAAAGAGTATTATTAACATGCTATAACTGGCTACATAGCTTTACAGTCGGACAACTCTCAATTTCACCGAAGCTGTTCTTAGCACAAGCTCCATTCCTGCACAGTAGCACATCCTAGCATACGCTAACTCCTCATTTTGTTCAAGGTGGAAAATAATATAAACATATGGATTTAAAATCCTGCATTAGCCAAGTGTTTTTACTGCTGCTCTGCGTAAATACAGTGTAGGTTCGTGGGGAAATGATGAAAGTGGAGAGCTGACCCAGTGTCGTTTGGTTTTCTGGTTTAATGTGGCTTCAGTTTTGAGAAACCCAGTCCACCACAGTTAATATAAAACATATCAGAATCAGGATTCTGGAGATGTAGACTGTTGATGCTAAGATTTATTTTATGTGTCATTAGATTTCTGGAAACTTAAATAAATCATTATCCGGTTCCAGTGCATCAGAGAGATTTAGGTGCAATATTAAAAGCACAGTCTATAATTCTAATGTCTGCACTTTCATTTAAAACTGAAGATTGTTGATGTCTTGCATGAAGGAATGCACATCGTCCTGGAAATTAATTTAATAATCTCAACATTATTAAATTGTTTCAACATATGCTCCACATGAGCCTGGGGGGTTGAGGAGGTCAATGAAATCCACCACGGTGAAATAGATCAGGCATCAAACCCATGGTGATGAAAAGGTGCATCTGTAGTCCATACCTGCATCCATGTGCAGGAAACTGTCATGTGACAGGAAGTCTAATGCCAACCAATAACAAAACAAAGAGAGAACTTGAGAAATAAGTTGAAGAAGTGATGAGAGGGGTGATTGAGTGCATTTACTTTTTATTTTTCATTGGAGCAATCATTCTGACCATAGTGGTCCCCCGGCCAAATGGAAACATTGCAGTAAAAGCCTATGAATGCATGACCTTATGTGGAAACTTAATGATAGCCATAAGAGAGTGGTCTACTAATTAGCCTGAAATCATGTCAAGGACAATAGGACGGAGGATTCGAACCAGACCACATCTCTGCTTCACATCATTAATCCACTAACTCTGTACAAACGCCAGATTCAACCAGACAAACATCCTCATGGTCCTCAAGACTGAAGAGGGAGACAGAGGGGGAGACAGAGGGTGAGACAGAGACAGACTGAGGGTGAGTAGTGGACGGACACTCCCAGTTAAACACATGGCTCCAGTTTTCCTTCTCCACTGTGTGGCCTGGCCTTGCATGAGACCAAAAACACTCAAACAACCAAATATGGTGTTCATTAGGGCGACTCAACGTATTGTGCTATAGCCACCTCTCAACCATTGTTACACACTTTAGGACTGAATATACCGCTACTGCAGAGAGAGGTTCGGTGTCAGTGAGAAAAAAGTTTATACACGATCACCTGGCTCAAAAAGTTTGATTTATTGCTAATTTATTTACTGCTATTTATTTAATACCCACGCAATTATATTAGCTGTGGAACTGTGGAGATAGAATCTCATTCTATGTGAATCCAAGCATCTAAGTGGAAATCAGTGTTTTCTTCATGGTCTGCTCTGTGAACAAAAAAACTCACATCCACTGTGTCCTTATTTGGTGTGGCGGACTTTGCCAAAGGCTCCACTCGAACATATTTCTCCAAACATCTACTGACCCCTCTGACTCAACTACGATGGATAACACTGACATCTGCAGGAAAGAATGTGTTATGACATGTAGAAATCTCCCATGCACTGATGCGAAACAGGATGAAAAGGTACCGAGATGTTTTGAAACTTTTTTATTTTTTGGTGAATACAAAAAATACTTTTGTGACCAGATAAATATTATACATACAGCATTAAATCATAAAACCAATGCAGTCTGTTAAAGAAAGCACAACACCGATTCATAACAGGGCTACTAACGTTTTCTATTTCCCGTTTATACTCAGACAAATCAGTAAGACAATATATTTCAGGGTAATTCTTACATTTACTGATAAAAACAAATCTTTTTTTTTTATAGTGATAAGACGATGAAACAAGGAAGTTATTCAAACATAAATTGCCACATGCTCATGGAATGCAGTCTAGTGTTAAGAGTTCTGATATGGTCTCTGAATCCGAAGATATCCACAGATGCCCTTTTTATTATATATCAGCATTATAACATTGGAGGCAGGTATATAGGTCACCAGCCAAGGCATTGTACTGTATATGGCAGAGGGACTCGGTGACAGTTTATTAAGACCCCGATGGGCATTAGCATGGCATCATGTTCTGATCCAGAGAGGACGAGGCTCAGGCTCCAAACCGGGCCTGATCTTCAGCTGCTCACAGGACAGACTCGAGTAAGGCACTAGTACACGATGCAGACCAGACACTGGCACGGACAGACTGAGGAGATGAAGTGCGTAACATTTCCAATATATAACACGTTAATATACGAAAGTGAAGGAAATTATTGGATCAGTTTCCTCCATCAGAACTTCCTTCTGCTTTGTATGTGACGGAAGCTTTAAATTGCCTTCTTCAGTGCGTAAGTTTATGATCAGTGCAAAAATGTATTTCTTGTGTCATTCAAGAGGGCCAACCCAAACATCGCTGCACGTATGCAATCGACCAACCAGTGACAGCACAGACCCTCGTTAGTAACTTGCTAGAATCATTGTATTGCTTTTGACCGCCAGTCCAAAGAGAAAATACCGTTGCTATAACAGCGGGGTGACGAGCAGGGAAAATAGCTGTATGTGAGTGTGTGTATGTTTGTGTGAGTGTGTGTGCAGTACAGCGGGCACCCAAACTAAATCTGGCCAGTGTTACAGGGAGAGGGATTAATTCGCGAAGACGAGCAGGAACAGACGTGACACACAATGTAAACATATATCTTCCTTACACAGCCCTGCGTAGGTGAGGGAGGGGCTACATGAGGCAGCCCGACTCACACCAGGATAAGGACATATTTGGTCACATATGTCCTTAGAAAATGTTGTCAAGAATAAATATTTTATAGCAATTGTTGGCCGATGGTCAGAATCCTTGATTTGAAATGATTTTTCCAGGTGATTAGCAATTTCACATTTTCAATAGCAAAATACAAGTGACTTTCCACTCTAAACTACTCTATTGGTTAGTAGCCTCATTGATATGTATAGACATTATGGTGCATGCAAAGCAGTGGTGAAACGAGGAGTCACTCCTCCCTCCGCTTTCTGTTAACCCTCGGATGTTTTTACATAGGATGTTGGGAGTACAAGCCATGGACCCTAAGGTTGGTTGGAGGTGTCACCAGTTCATTTCTATTTGCTCTGAACCTTCAACACTTATAGAACATTCAAAGATTATAGAGGATTTCTGCATTCATAACATCTCAAATTCATGATTGTAACAGTCAGTAATGCTCAGGATGGAGTAACACTCACAAAGCAATGACACATTAACCATACAACTTTATCACACTTTCTCAACCTGCTCATATTAACAACTTTTTCCTTATTGAGTGTCTTTATCTGACAAATACACACACACGCTGACACACACACACATACGCATAAACCCCCCCCCCCCCCCCCACACACACACACACACACAAACACACTACAGAGCACAGGCACTTGTTGTTCTCACCCAACAGGCCTGATTCAAGTGCTGTATATTCCTCGATTATAAGAGAGTAAAGCAGCCATTGATACATTGGCAACATCAGCCTATGACGAGATCTTCATCAATACAGCGCACGTCCTCTCCCACTCGGACCCTCAGCTCTCGTCCTCCCTCAGCTCGCTGGGCAGGAACTTGTACTGCTGCTGTCGGATCTGAGCCAGCTTCTTGCGGGCTTCCTCCAGCTCCCTCTCCTTCCTCAGCATCTCCTCCTGAGCCGCAATGATCTGAGGAGAGCGGGAGCAGAAAAGACATGAAATGTGGCTTTCGCTCGTTCTAATCCCGCTCCTGTGGACAGCTCCAAACGACAAATGACTTTACTTTTTAAAATCGATTAGGATCTAAAGTGAAATTTGAAAATATACGAATACCCCATTTCTTATGAGGATAGTCTTTGGGTACATGTCCAGGTATTTGGACATGTACCTTTGGTTTTTTGGCAGTGACTCCAGCACATTGAATTTCAAAAGCCAACACTAACTTTGAGCTCACACTGCCCCCTTGCAGCTTTAAAGGGATTTACAGCAGATCCAAAGAGCTATTTCCAACTCACTTGAATGGAACTGAGGATTAGAGGACATATTTCTGTCTGAACCCGCACGGAGCCCGACGCAGTTAAAATCAGCTCAGTTTCTGTAGCTCTGACTCCAACACATATGGTTATTTTGGATAAATAAAGATTCACCTAGCCAATGTGACCGACCCAAACCCAAATATCATTTACAAATATTTGTCTCAAAACCTGGACCGGGCAGTAGAGTCCCGACTTGTCCCGTTGGGCTCAAATGGGATATCAGCACTCTACTGTACATTTACTCTCTACTATAGCAGTGTAGGAGTTGTAGCCCTTTTGATACATAGTCCGATACTAAAAGGGTTTTAAAGGACAAACAGAGAGCTGATCTTGACTGTTCAATTCAAATTGAGCATTTGCTTCCATGTTAGGACACAAAAAGCCTTTGCATGTAAAATTAGGGCGGACACAATAATCAATATTTAAAGCTGATAATAATGACATGATTTCAAAGTATAAGGTTTTTTGTTACTTATTTCGAACAGCAGAGGAATTACAGACATCCTCAAAATGTTATTTTACCAACAGTTTTCAGATGGAAGTTGGAAAAGATAGGTATTAATGTTTTGAAAAACCTAATATAATATTTCTTTTACCTTTTTGGTCATTTAAAAAAAAGATAGTGGTCTATCACAGACAGTTTTTAAAGAGATAATGTGTCTAAATCTCCCCTTTGTGCAACACCGATCAGACATGAGTGAGACAGTGAATCTCATTGGTCAAATAGAGAAGCTGACAAGATAACGCCCAGCTGGGGTTCACCACTGACTGAGAAACTAATTTAATCTATCAAGATGAAAAGTAAAGCTTCCTCTAGCACCCTGCAGTTCTGGTGAAAAAAAAAACAGACACATCAATAACTGTCAGATTTTCACAGAGATGTAAAGGAAGCATGCTATCTGCTGTAACAGGAAGATGCTGAGAGTCGGCTAAAAGAGGATGCTTTGCAGCTGTGGGTGTCGGGCAAACCTTCTAAACAGCTTTGAAGTGAAGCTGATGAGCCCTTTACCCACAGCAGCTCATCACAACCTCAGGAAAACAACAGTGGCATTTCAGCACATCAGCGAGAGCCGCAAACGTTCAGTGAAAAGGGCAAACCACACAATGGGGATGATCTTTCCTCCGGGTCTCTCATGAAAATCTTTCAGGGTTTTGTCTCACTTGAGCTATGCCTCCGACGAATTTGGTCTTCACCACCACGCTGTCATCTTCGGTCTTGTCAAACGCTGCTTTCTGAGCCGCCTTCACCAGGCTGTCTGAGGCTCGCTTCACGGCGTTACCAGCAGCCTTCAAACAGATCGTCTGGAAGTTAGCACGCACACAACACACACAGTTTCCATGGACAAATAAACACTTTTCGGTTTTAGCTTTACCTGAAGTCTCCTCATGGCTTCAGAATCCTGGTCCGCCTTCACCTTGCAGGCCACCAGCAGCTGAGCTGTGGAGGCCGCCACCTGTTTGGCCGAAGAGATGAGCTTCTCCTCGCTGGCGTGGCCCTGGACCGAGGCGTTAGCTGACTCACACAGGTTGCTGGTGGCTGCCGCTACCAAACGAGCCTACAGTGAGCCAAGAAAATCACAGTCATTACCTCCAAAAAGAGGTTTGTTCGTTTGTCTGTTAGTTTGCAGCATAACACAAAATCTACCTGATGATGGATTACCATGAAAGAAGAATCCATTAAATTTAGATGCAAATCCTGGATTTAGTTTTTTTCACTTTCTTTAAGGTTCAAGATTCAAGATTTTTATTGTCAAATGCACACAGATAACATGAAGCAGTCGCTGGCAATGAAATACTTGGGTCACAGGCTCTCTTTAAGCAATGCTCAGTAGTTCCAACCAAAAAAATAAAATAAAAATAGAAATAGTATAAAATAGAATATCAATAAAATAGAATAGAATAGAATATCAAAAATTAAAATAGAAAATAAAATATATATATCTAAATATATATCTTTACAGATGAGGAGAAAAATAAAATAACAATAGTTCAATTTGTGCAGTAGTGCAAATATACAAATATGCTTATTATGGTGCTGGTGTAAATATGTAGGTATGCCAGGGTGCTGGTTTGGTGGAGTTATTGCAGTTCAGAGGAGTTTAACACTCCAACGTTAACTGATGGAGTGTTTCTCCCGATGTTTGTTAATTTTTCAAGGAAAAATGCAGAGATCAGAGAAATAAATCTAATATCTATGAAAAAGTGAAGTTTTGTTTGGATCTGGATAATGATCTGCATTTTGTGAAAAATGTTATGGGGGGGTGAAGTTTATTACTGTATATCAGAGAATGAATATTATGCCTGTGTTTAATGTAAGCGTTTGAAGAACATCTCATCTCAATATACAGAATATGTGATAAAGTGGCCAATTAGCCTAATGGAAGTATAAACCCTTATACGAGTAATTTTTCGCAGCCGCTTACCGCGGATATGAGACCTTGTGACCACTGGCCATCATCCACTGCATTAGCTAGATTGGATCCCACCTGAGGAAGGGTCAGAGGAACAAGTGATTGCATTTCAATATTAGATATACAGTAGTATGTTCATCTGTCTGAGTGGGTGTGTAAACTGACCTTCCCTTGTGCCACCAGTTCTCTCTGTGCTGCCGATGCAGATTTAACTAGAGCACTAGTTGCCGCAGCGATGGACTTCGCAGCCTCTAGGATCTGCTCCTCAAAATCCAGCGTCTCATCTGCCTGCTGGGAGGAAAACCACACGTCAACTTAAGACTTAAAGCCATAGAAAGAGTCAATTATTATTTCTGCCTGTAACAATTTGCTTACATTTTTGGAAATCGGGCTGAACATTCTTATTCCCAGAAAATATTTATTACCATAACAAAGAGGGTAATGTTTTCGTCTGCGTTGTTTTGTTTGTTATTTAGCAGATTTACACAAAAACCACATATCCTGGATGGATTACCACAAAATGGTGGAAGGACGTGGTTCTTTTATATTGTGAGACAGGGCCTTTTTAATTTTTACACTTTCATGGATTTCACCGGAGAGTAATTCATGGATCTCGATAAAAAAAGAATCAGGCATGTTTAGGGAATCCAAATGAAAGATGAAATTAAAAATGGTTTCATAAGGGAGGTATGCACTCTACTGAGAGCCATTCTAGTTTTTCGATTTATTTATTGGCCTACAAATAAGAGAATGTTTTCATACTACGATTATAAAAATGCTTTAATCACCTCATGAAATATCCACGTAGTGCTTATGTTTAATTGCAGAATATAATCTCCCTCCTACTCTCCTCAAAACCCCAAATCCCCAGAATAAAAACAAACAGAGTCCTTGTTGGTAGCTATACGGCCCCGAGCGCAACCCATGATGTTTAAATTGCACACAGAGCACAATCATGCTGGGTCATTTCTCGGTGACATCAGAGTGACATCTCGCCATCTTTCCCAAACCTGAACTAAAACCCAGAATGAAGATCACAGTATATCAGTTCAGGGACAGTCTCTGCCTCGGGGAGTCACCAGCATCTGACTGACCTCCATAAACACTCAAGGCACACGTGGCTGGAGACAGGGCGGGACACTGTAGGAATATGTTTGATATATAGTTGGACTGAATAACAACCTAATATATCAAACATATCAGACAGAGCCCTGCAGAGAAGGCTTCCAGGTCTACAACGGCTCAGAGAGGGGGGAGGGGGGGCAGGGAAGCATGCCGGGGGGGTAGGAGAGTCCTGCCCACACCAGTGCAGGGTGGGAGGGATGAAGATGGAGAGAGGAGAGGGAGTAAAGAGAAGGAAGGAGGAGAAACCAAACTGTTTGAGATAAAGTCATGTAAATTTGATGTGAGCATAGATTACATGGCAGCTTTATACTTCAAATAACTATTAGTATTACTCCATTAAACTAATAGATTTTGAATTAAATTAAAATCATATATGTGGTTCTTTATGAGTGTATATTTTGGAGACTGCAGAACTTGTATAAGACCCTTTAAAAAGCAAATTTTATGATGAATGATTCCGCACAATAAATGGTGTAGAGGTCAGGGAAGATCCCATAATATGTTTTGTGTGGATTCTGATCAGGGGGCAGATCCAGGATTTTGAGGCATGATTTATAAACTTGCTCCTTAATTTCTCACAAAGTAAATCATGGATCTCGAAAATAAGCAGGCGTGTTAAGGGGACTGATTGTTAAGAGTGTGTGAAATTTGATGCATATCCAAATAAAAATCTGGATCTGGTGAATGTAAATGTGGGTTCATAAGGAGACTGTAGGGCTCTACACTCTGGTGCCATTCTGGTTATTTCTTCTTCTGCATCCGAACATAAAATTGATTCAGAGAGGACACATTTGGATTGGGTTTTATTGAGGCATAGTCGTATATGAAAGCGTAACTGAAAAAAAGAAGTGGTAAGGTTCAGTGGTGTCCTCCTCTAAATAGTTGAGTTGATTCCTATTAGATCACTAGAGGGAGACACTGACATCTAAAAGAGGAAAAGCCTTTCACTCACTAATCCCCTTCTATTAAATGCAGTCTGTAGCTGTGGGATTATAGTCTGAGACAGAGCATTATATGGTCATTATTAAAACTGGGGTAACCTAAATATGCAGTCACACGGGCGGAGGGTGGAACTGGCATTCACTGTGTACAGGAGGAGGAATAGAAAAGGGGGACACACAGGGAACAGCACCAGGATCTAACTATATTCAGTCTCCGGATAAACAACACAATCATCATGCAAGAGCACAAATCACAAACACAATCCCATATTACATATAGAACAATGTCAAATAGATTTCCCTATCTTTATCCCTTTATTTTCATCATTCTGTAAAGTTTTTTTGTCTTTCAGGAAATGAACAACAGCATGAAAAAGTCTCCCTGAGCGTCGAAATGAGGAACACTGCTGTAAAACAAAGGAAGTAAGTTCTCTCTTTTTGAGAAAAAAGGTCACAACAGTTCATTACACATTTGAACTCATTCCAACACAAGCTCGAGGACCCAGCAGTGCAATTGTGTCTCCTGGCAACGCAACTCCAAATAATGTCCGAAAGTGCGTTTGAAGAAAGTTTTCCGAGCATTTCATGTTTGCTCACCCACCGGACCGGCTGTCTGACTCAACACAGTGTGTGTGTGTGTGTGTGTGTGTGTGTGTGTGTGTGTGTGTGTTTGTGTAACAAAGACATATTTTGTGTTTCTCCTTTTATGATGATCAAATTGCAGCTCAGTCACTGAAAAAGACGACTGCACTTCAAAGTCGGAGTCACCTTTTCGCTGCCTTTGCCCCGATGCACTGTCCCCTGCTGACTAATGGCAACAAGCTGCGTGTGCGTTTGTGTGGGTGGAAAAGGAGCGAGAGAGGGGCACTCATACCTTGGGCTTGGCCCTCGGTTTCAGCTGCTCCAGTTTCTTGGCGGCGGCTTCAATGGACGCCGCCGCTCCGAGGAGCTCGGTCTCAGCGATGACAGTGGGGTCCTCGGGGTCCACGCACTCTGATCCTGAAAGAAGGGAAGCGCACACGCCCAGAGGCTGGTTACAGTGTGTTTATCTCCTGCAGGAGGACAATTCTGCTGAGAACATTTTCACTTCATTTTGCAAGATGATGTAATATGAATGATAATAAAAAACGTTATTTCAATTGCGAATTTCAAAACCAGAGTAACAAGGTTCTTCCCAAAATAAAATATAAAGCTCATAACTCAGCAATGCGATAGAACAAAACAGAAAAGTACAACTATACGACAATAAGATGACAAAATGGAAAACTATAAAATACAAAAAGTAGAAATGCTCGTCTATACAGGTCAGTTTTTATCCGCTTACAAGGGGTCAACATTCAACTTCAACCAGATGTTCGTTTCTCATACACAGATCCAGACATCACACAGATGTTAAGTCTCAACTTCCTTCAACAGCATCAGAGCTCATGAGCTCAAAGAAACTATTTAAAGTCTAATGTCTCAAAGGTAAACAAAATAAACTCAGAAGTTGGAAGACGTGCACATTTGATGGATCATTGTCTTTTTATACGGTTTTAAGCACCTATAAAACGGGGCCGTTTGGGAACAGCTTGGTAAAGCAGATGGAACGATGTTTTCATAGATTACGTCAAGCTCTGGGGAAATCTGTTCTATAACCCCCCCACCCCTCAAAGCCTTCATCTATTCCCCTAAACCACCCCCTCCCTCCCTCATTGTGGCTCTATGAAAGGTGATCTGAGGGAACGAAACACACTATATCCCACTTACCTCCATCTGAGGCAGCAAGAAAAGAGCATGGGGGGAGAGAGAGGAGAGAGAGAGAGAGAGAGAGAGAACACATGGGACATTAGGGAGGTGAAGTGGATAGCCCCACTGGGTCTCAGGCTGAACACTGAAATCTAATTCTCACCCAAACACAATCTATTACCCCTGTCACATGTGGCAGTGCAGTTTCTGGAGGGAGCAGTGGAGTGTGTTTGTGTCATAACAATCACACACAGCTTCATTTAGGACAATTTGCAGGGCAATCGCTCTGCGGTAACATTTCAATATTGCAAAGTGATTCTCCTGACCTTTATTAAGGATGGAGACAGGTTTGACTCACTAACACAGTCATGTTATTCATGCACTAATGGATTAGGCCTCCTCTGACTAATCTCCAACATTCAGTAATTTATTTTTTATTCAGGTTGTTTCAAACTGGGCTGGCTCCTAATGGGAATCCCCTTATTTGGACAGTGGACAGTGGCAGTGGACAATGACTGTGGACTATAGTGGATCCCATCTTGATGGTGGATCATGATCTTGCTGGCTGATGACCATAGACTATGATTGCAGCAGGACTGCTTGACATATAGTATTGAAGTTATCCTTTAAAATGTTTACCCTCATCATTGCTGCTAAAACCTTTAATCTTGATGATGTTTTCCTACACTTGACATCTATTGCACTTCTGTCCGTCCTGGGAGAGGGATCCCTCACATGTGTCTCTCTGAGTTTTCCACGTATTTTTACCCTGTTAAAAGGGTTTTTAGTAGTTTTTCCTTACTCTTGCTGAGGGTTAAGGACAGAGGATGTCACACCATGTTAAAGCCCTATGAGAAGAATTGTGGTTTTGTGAATATGGGCTATACAAATACAATTTGATTGATTGATTGATTTTTCGACTCGCTCTATGCTGCAATCTCAGTTCTTCCAGTTTTACACAGCAGCAGCGTTCACTGTCGCAGAGTCATTTCAAAATTAAAAAGCTGCTGCTTTGGAAAGCACAGGAGCCTCTGTAAAATTCATGACTCTGAATAAAATAACATTTCACGGAGTACCCAACACTTTGAATGATAAATATACACAAGTTTCATGTGTGTTAAATGGGCCATAAAATCCTGACATCGCTGAGAACGGGGTCATAGACAACTTACTTTCTTGTCAACCCAAACTCTTGTTTGTGTGTGCTATGTAAGAGTGAGTGACATCTGCAGTGTGTGTGTGTGTTTGTGTGTTTTTGTGTGTTTGGGGCCTCACCTTTCATGGCCTCTGCTGTCTGGACGAGCTCGGTCACACACGCTGCCACGTGTTTGGAGTGCAGGGCCAGCTGCTGTTTCTGCTCCGGTGTGGGCTTCTGCAGCACCTGACAACACGAGGGCCCAACAGACACACACACACACGTGCACACACAAAGATGAATTGGAAAGTGAAGGTGATGGCTGACATTAAAAACATCTGTATCTGTTCTGCCATCTTTCAAACGAATCTTAATCATACATTACATTTAGAGCCTGACCGGTATGGATTTTTGGAATATTGATATTTTAGGAAGTAGAACATTTCTGATAATAGTATATAGGCCAATGTATATATTACAAATATTTGCAATAATTCCTAAAATGTTGTTATCAAAGATTGATATTTTACAATTTGAGCGTAAACTTTATAATACATAACTATAAATAAAAATAAATACAATCAAATATATAGGAACTAAGCAAATAAACATAAATACCCATTTTATTGGCATAGCAAACATTTGTATTAACACTGTATTGATCATTGTAAACACCCATAACATTAATTAAAATAATTATAATAAACTAAAACATGTTATGGACAATTTACCCGGAAGACATATTTCCAACACCCAAAAGATTTTATTGCTTTTTTCTGTTTATTCTACAAAATGATTTTTCATATTAGCAGGTCTGCAAATATAAATACGGAAACTGATATGTCTGTGAAAGGCTCACTCGAATAAAAAACAATTAGTCAGTCATTATGAGAAACTCTGAAGCACTTATAACTGCAACTATTAATAAATTACCTGACCTGACAATTATTCACTCCCTAAGTAAATCAATTAGTGTGGCATAGATACATTTGTTTTTTGGTCTCTTCAGAATCTAGTTTACTTTTGACTCTTTCTTTATATTAAACCATAAGTAAAACATATTGCTTTTATAAACCTTATGTTGAACGAAAGAATGTCTTATACAATGAGGTGCTCAGAAATTAAATAATGTAGAAATGATGTATATGCAGGCAGACTGCAAACAGAGAAAATCATTTTAGTCCTGTCCTTCCTTGTAGTCATTCATGAGTCCGACTTTCTGTTATCAGGTTAAAGTGACTTTACACTTAAATGCAGAGTTTGAGCGACAGGAAGCCAGGAAAGAATTGACAAGCATCACAGGATATCATCTCTGAGAAAAGACCTGTGACAGTGAGGGCCAGAAACCACCTATACATAGCTGGAGACATACGAATGCACACATGCACAAGCCACTTCCATTATTTATTTATTACGAGTGTTTCATTCTAACCTGCAGCACTTGCTCCAGAAGGTTGATGTATCCGCTGGTGCACTCAGATCCGTACTGCAGGGCCCTGCTCCTCAGTTCCTCGCTGACTTCTTGGTGGAACGCTGCTTGCTGGAAGGGTGAGAAAACAATGTGGTACGATAAATACAAGAAAAGCAGAGAAACATTGTTCCCAGTGGAATATTAGGATTCAACACAGGTCTTGATATCAAAGTAAAAATGCGCTACACAAGATTTGGAAAATCTTCACATTATTATATCAGTGCAGATGTAACTAGGGCCAAATATAGATCAAATAAAAAGGTAATAAAATCTCTAATGATGTGATTATAATGCTGTGGTTTAAAAAAAGCACAGCCTATGATGATCTGGTCCCCTCTGTTTCAACCGTTCTGCAGTTGCTGAAGGACACGACTGATGCTACAGTGCACAACATTGAGAAAGCTACTGAGTCATTCTCAGCGAGAGCAGTGGACTGGACTCTCGTGTCCTACTTGCTCTCAGCAGGCCGGGCTCATGTGTTCCCTGGCAGCCTAGACGCTGCCTGCATGAGGCCTAGTTCTGGCAGGGGCGGAGTGGATTAGCACCTTGCACGTAGTCAGCATATCGGAGATGGCTTTTCGGCTCAGGTTGGCAGTGGCGATAACGTCCTCCTGCTGGGCAGAGTTCCCCGCAGCCACTGCCTTGGCCGTCGCTATGGTGATGCCCTTCGTCATGCGGGTGAACACCTCGGGTGTGGTGGACTTGTCTGGGACTTCCCTGGACTGGAACACCTGCCGGGACGATGAAGCAAAGACACAGGTTGGGAGCAGGCATGGACGAAGCTTGGACATGTAAATACAGATTTGAACATTGTCTTATAAGAACTGAGGTGCACACTGATGCTGTTTAACTTCAGAAAGTGCAAAGAGAAAATCCTAAAATGGGCAGGAGTATAACCAGAAAATTAGACTGTGAATTTGGCTTCGGCTCTTGGCAAAGCCTCCTCTCCAGCTGGAGGTCCTCCGATAAGCAGGAGCAGTAAATTCCCCCAAAAAACACTTAAAATATTTTTCCTTTCTCACTCTGCCTTTTTCTACCACCAAGACCCTAACAAGAGCTGTGAGAACCCTGCAGGGGCTGTGAGGAAGGAGGAAGAAAGAAGCTGGACTGACAACAGAGGGAGGAAAGTACAGAACATCTCAGAGAAATAGAAACAGATATCCCTGACCCTCTTGGAGCCGGCTTTGAGAGTTTGAGGTTATGGTTCATCTCCCAGTTGACCACAGAAGAAGTGGGTTGGCCTGTCAGGCCCTCTCACCGTCAGCTCCTGCTTGATGCACTCGATGGTGGCCTCCAGTGCCCTCGTCCCGCGAGTGGCTTCATCCTCCACTGCCTTCACTGTTTTCAGAAGAGACGTCACGTTGGTCACCATGACCTGAGAAACAAAGTAATAATGAGCCTGGCAGTCAGACCAGGAGGTGGAGCTCTTTCTCTGCGGCTGCAAAGCTTTATATTGCAAACTAATTTCTGTCTCCTCCTTCACTGATTCTGTTAGAGTGAATAATGGCTACATGTGTTAAGGATGCTCATCAAATCGAAATTAAACAATCAGCCGCTGAAGAAAGACAAGGGGTTTATTTCAGAATTAAAAGAGGCTGATTTAGTGCTGGTGATACATTTGATTCACTGACGCAGGGAATTATAAAAAATACAATTTAAATTTCACACAATCTGTTCTGTCCAGGCTGCATTCAGCAAAGTGAATATTACATGGTTTGGAATTTGTGCAACATGATCAGCAGGAGTCTGAGAGGGTCGCCCCGAAGGTCACCATATGTTGGAAGAACAGAAACAATCTGTCAACATGGCCGGGGTCATGGGTGGCCCTAATTCCATTTGGATGAGAAAACATGAGAAACTTGAGTAAAATAAATAAACTGAGAAAGTTTTCAGGACTATAACCATAACCACTACTTTGTCGAACCATAACCTTGACATAACATAACCTTACCTTAACCTTAAAACATGTTTTCATCTTTATATTGATATATATATATTTAAGTTGTACATTATGGGAAGTTGCTTTTTGTCCCCATAAGGGAGACAAATCCCCATAATTTAACCGTGTAAACAGGTCCAGGTCGTCATAACATGAGTAATGTACCTGGACCACATACATATAGGCACGCACACACACACACACACACACACACACACACACACAATGCAAAATGTACCCCTTTGTAATAAGTCCAGTCCCACACAAAGATAAAGCAAATAAAATACACACCCTGATAAGAACGTTAATATCCTCCTTGAACGCACATTGTTGCTTCCACATATGTGAGACTAAACACAGCTCTAATGAAAAGACAGTGTTTGTGGAATGTCTCCGTTAAAAAGTATTAACTGGACAACAAACTGGAGATGGCATCAGTGAGATCCATAAGCAGCTGATCAAGATATGAAAGAATTTTGTTTGAGCAGTGCGTTCTTTTACCTTGGCGGCGCTCTTCAGCTGATACATGGACGGGTCGTCGGCTGGCTTGCCGGCGGCACATTTGGTGGCACCGATGAGTTCCGCCAGAGCTTTGGCCACGTCGCGCACGGCATTTATCAGAACCACCTGCGGGGAGATAGAGCTGGAATCAATACAACACAATGGTCAGAGTATAGGTTTATCAGCTGCTCCCCGAGGAGAGGATTTAACACTGCAGCCCTTATCACTCCCTCCTCGTCATGATACTTCAGACTCAGTGAGGGGCAGAGATAGAGGCATATACACACAGGGAAAAGAAGAGGCACAGGGTTTATCAGATGAAACTGCAATTACACAGAAGATATAATGCTGGCTGAACAGGTAGATAGAAGTCATTCACTGTAAATTACTGATACAAGAGAAAGGAATAATGACAACAAAGCTCCCTACAGCAGAATTAAAATGTAATGTCTGAGCTTTGTTAAAAATTCTAATCTTTAACTAGAAATAAATCCCTACAAAGACATATTGCTGAAGCATCTGTGGTTGTATCAGACGCTCTTCAGTCTAAATGTGTTTTGGTTTTACATCACCTGTGTCTCAGGATCCTCAGAGCCCATGCTGGTCGCTCCCAGTTTGACCACCTCAGTGAGCTGGGTAATGGTCTTGGCTGAGGACTGGGCGGCCTGGGCCAGTCTCTCCGGGCTGGATGCGGCTCCAGCCACCAGCAGCTTGGTGTCCTCCACCAGCGCCTTGGCCGTCTTCAAGATGTTCTCCCTGAGGGACGGCACCGGGTACACATTGTTTCTTAAGCTGCTACACAGTCGCACTCAAGCTCCAGCAACATGATAGGAAGCTGTTGTGTTTTTTTTTCTGATCCAATCAAGGTGTTTATTATGGGCATTCATTCATTATGTGAAATGTATCTCAGTATTCTGCTTATGAGGAAAACTGTACTTCCTCTAAGTGAGTCATCGCATGAAAATGATGAAGAGCAGGAGTGTGGCAATGGATTCCCTGCGTGCACTCGGTCCTTACCTCAATAAGGCATCGCTAACTTTTCATATTGTAATAATGCCATCTCATAATGATGTCGTCATAGCAACATAAACACAATAAGATGACGAATGATAAATAAAACATACATCATGTCGCTAATCTTACCAATTAATTTATGGCCCGTATCTAACACCATTGAATGCTGCTCTTTTTGGCGATTACAGCTTTTCATTTGGCATATATATACGTTTTGCTCTGCTTCCTTTGTTTGAGTCAAAGTCATCACACCTGTGGTCGGCAAAGGACTCTTCATTCTCAGGGCTCAGTGTTCCAGCTGAGGCAAACATGATGGTGGTGTCCAGGTCAGCGATGATGCCAGAAACAGCACAGGCTGCAGTGATGCAGGCCTGGGTGCCTTTGTTCCCCGCCTGCAGTGCTGACAGCACCAAGGACACCTGGAACATGTGAAGCATGACATTAGATATGCAGAGAAGGTCCTTCAAACATATTGTGTTCAGACCAGGTATAAATTACACCGGTTTGTTGCAAGTGTTGAATGATTCCAATGGAATTTCTTTTAAAATGAAAAAGATAAATGCTGGTGGAGCCCTAACAGAGCAGGTAAGTTGGGCTGAAAACGTTGGGAGTGAAACATCTGGACGAGCCGGATTAAAGCCGGAGGCTCGGACTCGACATGAGAGCAGGGTCAAGCCTTCGTTACATCAGAGTCTGATGCAAAATCACATTAACTCAATGGGCCTCAGTCTGCAAAACACATAACTCCCTGGAAGACTGGTGTCTGACCATCTCTCATAAACAAACAGAAGGCCCTCAGAGGAACAATCTTCAAATGTCAGCAAACATGAGACCACAGATTCAGAATCTTCACATGAGCCCTGAATCAAATTAAAGCCTCAGAGCGGAGAGAAATTCTAACATGTAAGCAACACTGGCTAAATGCTACCAGGGTCAAAACAGGGAGATGCTAGTATTATTAAATGCACAGTTTGAGGCTGGTCAGGAGAAAATTGTCTCATGACTGGAACATTAATAAAGTAAAGCACGGGTTGTTATCACCTAAAACCACATTTAACTTATATTCTGATTACACTACTAAATTAAGGCTGCAGTTTTACAGTAAAAAATAATGAATAATAAGTAAAGTACAACGCTTTTCTGACTGCTCCAATATAGGCTACACTTTCCTAAATCTTGCACACACTTACAAATTCTCTATCACATTATTTAAATAGGGATTTACTGTATATACAGCCGTGGCACTGGCAATGAAATGAAATGCATGAAATATATTTCATTAAAATGCAAATTCTGAGTTGATGCAGCTGCCAAACTTCAAACAGCCAAGATTGCAAATTATGACAGTAAAAATAGACTTCCCTAAAAAAAGGCAAGATAAAAAAAAAAAAAACACATCTTCCTCCTGCATGAGATAATGATGCCGTACCAATCCCCATCCACATGGCTCACCTTCTCTGTGACGGCGCGGGCGCACTCGATGAGCTCCCTCTTGGAGAAGCTGTCCGTGGGGCTGAGCTGCAAGGCCCCAGCCTTCTGAACCAGGTAGATGCAGCCATGGCCCAGCTCTTGCACTCGTGACCTTATCTGGAAACCAACCTGCAAAGCATAACCGAGCATTGACTTAGACCACATCCGATCGTCTCATTTGTGCACTCTCAGCGTACTACACGATCACAGTCACGCCCCCCCACTGGTACGTCTCTTATCCAGCGAGTGGATGAAAATGATGTCAAGCACCCTAAGAGCGGGAATGCTGGCACTACACTTTTAACTTCCAGATTGAGATTCACGGGTGGGTGGTGCTTGATTATGAGCATCGCTATAGGCTTTTGTAGAAGGACAATGTCGCTATGGTAACCAGCAGGGTTTCTAGCAGCCTGTTATATACAAGATATTTATAAGAGCTGTGCGATTATAAGTGCAATTTTTCCATACATCGCTTTACCTTAGTAATCTGTTAAATTTTTACGAGCATATAAGGACAGAAAACACGGCTTCTCACCTCCTCCGGCTCTGCAGTAGCTGCAGCAAGACGTCCTTGGTGTGCTAGCTGTGCATAGTCCACTGTCGCCTGAGAGGCAAGGCCACCGAGCTCCTCAGGGCAGGTCAATGACTTTGTCATCTGGCCACAGAGAGAACATACATCATCAGAGGACTCAGGTTAATGCTTATCTTCTATCACTCACACATATTGTCATCGTAGTAGATTGGGACAGTAATGGAAAGCAGTAACGGAGTCGAGTGTAGATATCCCCGGCTCACTCACCATCTCCTGTGCAGTGATGGCGATGGCCTTGGAGAACTTCACCATGGTGGTCTGGTAGTCCACAAAGGATCCTTCAGGTTCAGGTGGTGTTCCTTCATCCAGCTGTGAAGAGCAAACATTTAGTACTGGTTTAAGATACATTTTGCATGTAACAGTTGTCGGTCCACATTCTCACCTACACACACGCGGGCTCAAACACACACACACACACACACACACACACACACACACACACACACACACACACACACACACACACACACACACACACACACACACTCGTAGTGGGATGACAGAAGTAATATGTAACAATTTAATTTATATTAATTATTGTAGAATATTATTCTTGGTAATGATCATGTATTTGTTCATAAGCAGTTTGGTTCTGGTCCCTGATGCCAGGATGGTGCCCAGTAATATTTTTCAAATATCACATCTGTTGATGAAAATGTTAATAATGTTTTATTATGCTTTAATCTTGAAAATAATCTGCCCTGAATCAAAAATATATTTATTTTACAATGGTCGCCTGCCTATGTTTAAATTGAGGATAAAATACAAAGAGAAGAGTCGATACAATAACAATGAGCTAAATATATATGTCTGAGACTGTCTATTATTCACTGCACTGTCAAGACATTGACATGTTCACCAGCAGGATACGTGACAGCTAACATCATCAGTCCACTATGGATTTGAAACTTGTCATCTCCTGGACTAATGAGAGTCATTGAAAAGGACACAATCGCAGCCCCCCCGCTGTGAAATCCCCTTCACAGGGAACGCTCATTTTGTCTTCAGACAGATGAGACAGGGAATATGTGTCAACCCGAAATCCATATAAACCACCTGAGCAGACATCACACATAGTTAATCTGCATTCTCTATGAAAATCCACGCACAGACACACTCACCCGGCCCATGGACTCGGCGATGGACTCCACCATGCCCCCCACAAAGCCCCCCTCACTGGCTGCCTCGTTCAATGTCACCATGATGTCGTCCACCGCCTCCTTCATCAGCTGGGATGCTTCAGAGATGGCATCGTGGGTGTGGGACGCCTGGGGACACAGTTGGCTGATTAACGGTTCCGTGACACTGTCTCGGTTTAGACAGAATGAAATTTATCAGTGCTAGTGCCGTGTCCTTAGAGCTGTTACTCAGCGTCTCACTAGAGGACACTTCACCAGGCTGCATCCTCGGTCAGTTTTGTGCTACTGTATTTTCAAATAATTTTACGGTCTAAATTGAATAAAGTCCATGTGTTATAAAAGAGTAATATATAGTATATCAGAATGTAGCTACACACTCACTATTAAGAAAAATCAAATAATTGTACAGAGTAGTCAATCATTTTATCATATACTGACAAATGATGACAACCAGAGCGGGTTCAGTCCCTCCAGGTGTTCCTGACAGATTACATTCACAATATATATAGTCACCGTGACCTTTGACCCCCGGATCTAATGAGGTCATCTTTCAGCGACAACTGGTAAATAATAGGAAATAAGAAATTCCCTAAAGGCTGATTTGACATATCATATACATGGTGAGGCCACTGGGATTTTTGACATTTAACCACCAAAATTTAACGAGATCCTCCGTGAGTCTAAGACAACATATGTGCCAAATTTGACAGGATTCTCTCGAGGTGTTCTTAAGATAACATGTTCACAAGGTAAAAAAAGGATTTGCAAAGTAACCGTGAACTGAACCTTTGACCTCCAAATTATGAACAGTTTATTTCTGAGTTCAAGTGAACATTTGCACCAGATGTAACAAAATTTCCTTTGGGGCTTCACAAGAACATGAACTTGACATTTTACCTTTTGACCTTTTCACTACCAAAATCGAATCAGTTCATCTTTGAGTCCAACTGAACCTTTAAACCAAATTTGAAGAAATCTCTTCTAGGGGTTCTTAGAACGAGTTCTTAAAATAGGACAGACTGGCCATAAACATCTTACAATCAATTGTAACCGATGTGGAAAGCTGCCGTAAAAAACAGTGAGATCCTTTTGTGTCTTGTGACACATCTGTGTATTATTGTCATAAGCAAACAGTGAAGTCATGACGAATTTAAATGCAAAATAAAATGTAAATCACAGAAGAATCTCTTTCCAAACAGGTCACAGATATAACGATCTGATGGCTTTGAATTGATAAACCCAACTATGTGGCTTCTAGGTACCTTTGGATTTCCCCCGCCTTCCTTAGCAGCGTAGAGCATCTGCAAGGCCGACTCCGACAGGGTCTTGGTCTGGTCCAGGATGTTCATCTGCTGCTGGTGGTCATGGAGCTTGGAGGCGAGCCCCACCGACGCCATGATGAGTGGATCAAAGTAACTGGCCAGCTGAGTCACCTAGGAGAAGGAGTTTAAAGAGAACTGTCTGAGGAAGGATTGAATCACAAGATAGATCAGACAGAACGGGGGTTTTCTATCTAAATCCAGAGTGGATGAAGGGATATATGATCAGACCGGGCACCTTGTGTCCTAGTTGGGCAGCTTCGCCTCGGGCTGTGGTGGAGACAGGATCAATCAGATGCCCAATCTCCTGCACAGAGGATGTCAGCTGCTCCTGGAGCGCCTAGTGAGTTACAATGGTAGAGAATTACAGTATAAGTCACAACAGAAAGAGTACAGATCCCATTAAGGTCTTTGTCTCGGACAAGATAGAGCTGATGGGGTCCTTGAACTCACTTCCATGGAGATATCATCTCTGCAGGGCAGGTTCTGTCCAACAGCAGCCAGGGAAGCTTGCTCAATGTCCCGGATACACTTATTGATGTTATCAATGGAGTAATCACACTCCCTCTGTCCTGGTGCCTTGTCCCTATCACCAGAGATATTGAAAACATTTAAATACATGTCTATATCTTTTTGTTCAAATGAATATACAGTATAAATATAGAAAATACAAAAATTGAACACAGGTAAGAATAATTGACATCAAATATTTTGGGAAATTACATTAAAGTGTGGCTGTGGCTCAGGAGATAGAGGGGATCTTTCACTAAGGGTTAACATGCCAACATATTCCTTTGGCTTGTCACTGATCCCTAAATTGCAGCTGAAAGCTCTTAAGTAAATGTGCAATACAAAATCACAGCATATAATAACACTGTATGTGTGTGACTGCTTAATACCCTTTGAGTGGTCGATAAGACTAGAGAAATGCTGTATAAATGCAGATCAGCCATAGCACAGATGTTACAATAAGCAACAAATACCAGAACCTCTTAAACTTACTGATTAAACAGGTTATATCTAGTTTGTTTACTTTATAAAAACTTAGCAATTTGTTTGTCTGGATCAATGACTTCCTGAATTGTTGTAGTGAGTCATCATGAGTTGGCCTGGCAACCAGCGGCCACTCACGTCCTAATGCTAAGCTCAACTAATCAGCCGCTGGCTTTGGCTTCATATTTAGCATTGAAAGATGAGAGCTGCATCAAGCTTCTCATCTAAGTCTCAGCGACAAAGTGAGAAAACACCAAAATATGGCCATAGCTGTTGTGAGGATAGTGACGTCTGTGCATGTGCGTGGAGGATGATGATGAAGATGGAAGTCGTTGGGGGCTTTAACTTAGATGTTTCAGATCCAGTCAAAAATCATCTCAGCACTGTTCTGTTGTATTCTCTCTAATGTGTTACAAAATAGCATGAATCTCAGCGTCTATAAACTAATGCTGCAATTTGCTTGTCTGAGCAGATGTCGCAGAATAAAACCTCCAGTTTCAGCAACAGGTTTTATGAGCAAACCTTCACAATCTTTGATTCAGGATAAACCTGCTGAGACGGAAGTGGTAAAGATTAGTACAAACCTAATGGAGGTGATGAGGCTCTTGATGGAGTCAGACACCGTCCTGGAGTGGCCGGCCAGTATGGACCAGGTGGGCGGATCTTTGGGGTTGAGGACGAGTGAGCGGGCCGTTTCTAAAAGGTAGGTGGAGCTATCGAGCATCGAGCGGGCTGAACGCACGATAGGCTCCTGTGCGGCTGAGCCCTGCGGAGGTGAAAACAAAAACAACAGTTTAGATGAGCACATCAACAATGAACAACGCGGGCCACATTGGTATGAAAGAGTTGTTAATATTTCTTGACGACTTTGGAGAGATCAGAGGTGCAATCAAAGGGAGGGATGAGATTAGAAAGGCAGCTTTACACAGACGCGGGAAGAAACACCTTTAGTCTTTATGATCCGAGCCAAAGCCTCCCTCGACAATTAGATTAACAAGCTGAAGATTAGAGCAGCTGTGCTGTGAGAGAGTGCAGTTAAATGCTGCCCTCCAACAGATTACAGCCATAAAGCTTTTTGGAGGCCTGTGCGAGGACTGTTCCGCTCAGATTGAAAAATAAAAACCCATTTTTCTCCCAAAGTCTTTTCTCGTTATTAAAACAAACGGGAAAATGGGAGCTCAATCCAATTCCCTGCCATGTTCGCTGTACAAACCTTTTGTGTTGGCTCATATAAGAGTGCCTCTTTCGAATGGATCGAGTGCACACAGTCTCAAACACAAGCCATTAAATCTCTCTGAAAATCATCTATCGGTAGAGTGTTGAAAATTTACAAAGTGGAGGATTCTGAGAAAACATAGGCGTCCATTTTAAATCAGTTCAGTCATTTGCAACTGTGGAAAAATTAAAAAAGAACATTGTAATTTATAAACAAGCATCAAAATGACTGAATACCTCATTGCTGATCTGTGCCGGGATGCTCGCAAACTCTGGGTTGCTGGCAAAGGTGGAGAGGTTTTCTACAGCCTCGAGGAGCGGGTTCGTAGCAACACGGCACCTGCTTCTGTTGTCCTCCGAAAAATCTCCATCTAAGCCCTGAAACAAGACAACGCCATGTCAATATTTGTCCATAGTGGCTGTATTTTGGGATGTAACGGAAATATACACACATCCACAGCGTCTCACTCGATGAAGAATTTCTGTAACAAATTTACACTCAACGTTTTGATCAGTTGGAGAGTTGACCTTGATGGTTTTGACGAGGTTGGCTGTGGTGTTGGCCACCTCTTTGGCTGACTGGACAAACTGTCTCCTGGCCACCGGGTTGGAGGTTTTGGAGGAAGCCAGGCGGCAGGCGTTACAGAGAGCTGAGGTGTGTTTGGCTACAATGGTTGCTGCAGACAAGACCTGACAAACGGGTAAACACCATCAAGAAGCAGAGTTGTATAAAAATGAGGCATAACGATGAGGTGTGCCGGGCAAATTATTTACGACATTGGGATCGATTTGAAGGTTTTCAAACTTAATGATCCATTAAACTTATGAAACATTAGATCCATATCAGGGAATGGCTCTGTAAAATATTCCAGCCCTGGACTCTTACCTGTGAAGGACTGCTGGCGGGGTCCACTAGGTTCTGACATGCCATCTGTATAGCCTGGTGGGCCCGAGCAAACTGAATGGGATCCACCAGCCCCTCGTGACCTGACTGACTGTTGGGGTCAGACACGCCTACAAGATAAGATGCCTAAAGGGCAGAAAACAGAAACACTGTTATACTAAAGATCACTTTGACCACTAGACAGCTCTTTTATTGTTCTCCAAGACTCTGTTATCACACTCACACATGTGGTCCATGTTCTCTGACATACAGAAATGAGCACATGAATACATGAATAGATGCATACATAGATGCATAGTGTTTACACGCTGCATAATAGGGCATCTTACTCAGAGATCAGCAGTGGGAACAACTGATTTGTCAAAGTGTGACCTTTTCAAGACAAGCCAACTGAATCTTGCTGGGAGGTGATGATGATCATTTTCAGCTTCAGGGGTGGGAGTCTGTAAAACCCCCTAATGAAACTAGGCTATAAGACAAAGCAGGCGCCACATACCCAAGATATCTTTTCAAATTCTGGACCTCATGAATAACTTGTTTTACGAAGCAGGTTAAAACTGTCTCGTTTGATTCTGGGTTCTTCTAGCCGGAAAACATTGTTAGAACCAAATGCAGCAATCTCAAAGATATCTGCTAAACAGCATCCGGTCGTTGTTTTAAAAAGGGTTTATTTGTTTATTGTGGACTTCAGGTGTTGAGTATTGAGTGACGCTTTAATTCTGTGCCCGTCAATGAAAGTTAATCCCAACATATCCGCAGCCTTTAATCAGAATACTCGTGGTATGTTTCTGTTTCTTATTGGTGAAATGTTCTGAGTTGAGAGCTTACTCTTAACTTGGCCAAGTCAAACTTGTTGCCATGGAAATACGGAAACAACTTTAATTTAAAAAACCCAAAATATGACAAGACACCACTTCGCAACCTCATTAAAATAAATGTTTCATGAAGGAAGTCTCAATGGTTTTCAAAATCTGCTCTGGAAACAAAAAAATATTACAGATGGACGAACAGAGGCAGAAAGGGTTGATTGATAAATACAAGCAGGCTATTATTAACCCAGTCTCTGATCTCACCTGTCCTGCCGCCTCCGTCAGCCCACACAGAGCTTTGGACGCCACACCCACGCTCTCCCCGAAGGCGAGCACGTCACCCGTCTTACAGTGCTGAGAAATACCTGCCATCGACTCTCCGAGGACCTGAGGCATTTGGAGAGGGAGAAATATTAAAATGCAAAAATAGGATTTCCAGCTGCCCACGATGTAGAATATCTTTGTCTGACAGTTAAAGTATACAGTGCAATTATTCTAAAAGCCAATACCTTTGAATTTTCCATGACGCTCTCGATGCAGTCAAAGTAGGAGAGTTCGCTGACAGGCTCGTTGGGATTATCTAGGAGTCCTCTGACAGCCTGTGTACGGACACATGACGAAGACAGTAACAGTTACACACAAGAGAGAGACCACTGAAAACCCTGCTCAGAGACCCTTACACGTTTATCAACTATGGAAATGAGATCTGAAAGAGCAAACACTATAAATGTAAATCAAGCTGATTCTAATACACAGCCATGATAAATCCTGATAATCAAGGCTTTTAAATGCACTGAGTTGTTGTAATTTTCAGTTATTTGAGCTGAAGTGAATGTAGGCTTCAGTATGCAAAGTCCTCTTTTTCAACTGGGGTACTAATGCTGTTAATGTTTCCATAAGTGTAATCAAATACAAAATCCATGGAAGACAAGTTGTGGAAAGATACTCCTAGTTTCTCTGATGGAAAACCTCCAGTACAGGCACAGACAACATAAACCAGGCCTGTGAAGGTTTGTATGTGAGTGTGTGGTACAGTGTGTGTGAGGGACGGATACCTCCAACTCCCTCAAGGCGTTGTCACACTCCTTTTGTCCCGCTGCTTGCTGGGTACAGAGCGTGATCAGCTGGTTAATACTCTCTGTCACCGCCCTGAAACACACACAGGCAGCAACACAAGGCTTTTTAGCTCTCACATGTGTCCCCCCCCCCCACCGCATGCACGCACAGCCTGGCTTCACTCACACTCACTAACACATGCTTTTAGCTCTCCTCATCAAGCTGCGATAGGCTGACGCAGGAGTATCGAGACTGTCTCGGGTTTGCGTTCAGCCTTGCTGAGCACAGACATGCTCTATCCAAGGCTTCCATCTTCCTAATTAGACAGAGAGAAGTCAGCCAGGCCCGAAGCCCTGCGGGACCAGCTGCTTGGCTTCTCTCCACCAGGGGGAGGATACACACTCCCTCCAGCAACACTGAGCAGACGCAGCTCGGGAGCGGCATACAGATGCAGCGGTGGAGACGTTTTTGTGACATTCAAGTACACAATTTTTTACACAATTTGCCACAAGTGTGAGTCTGGAAACAGTTCAGTGAATTAGCAAAGACTGCAAGATCTTAACGACAAGCGATTGAGGAGGATATCAGATACAAATCTGGGGCGGTTTGCATGTTATCGCTCACCTTGCTGCCACAGAGAGAAGATTCTTCGCATTGGCTGCACCTGGATCCACAGACAGAGACTTGGCAGCCAGCAGCAGCTTACTGGACGCCATGGAGATATTCTTCAGATTACCAATGACCTGGATCTGGTCATCTTTGCTCTGTCCAGGAAGAAAACAATACTTTTTTAAAAGATGGATTTAGAGCTGTAGTCAAAATATACAGTATTTGGTTTTTAAGGGGACGACATGTTAAAGAGAATGCTCCCACTTAATCCCCATTACCTATATCCCCTTTTCTCCTCTAGCAAGAGAACTTTGTTGTCATGCTACATCAACTCCAATCCCCGATGATCTCGGCAAATGAATGAGCAAAATAGCCAGAACAAGAACTTCACAAGATCTCATTACCTCTGACTATGTTAGTGCTCAAGGGGACAATCATTTGCCTAAGTGAATCAGATTAAAATATCTAATTAACATATCTTAGGTACTAAAGTGACACATAAATATAAGGGTCGACCTCTCTGTGTGCTTAAGCTTTCATGTACATCAACGGGCTGAGCACTCCCTTCTCTGTGTGAAATAATGGATGAGTGGGTTATCGATTAACTGTTTCAATGGAGTGGGGCGGAGGGGGGTTATATGATTATGAAACCTACTTGAGTGTGTCCTGCCATCTCGACGCCAGCATCAAGGAACTCGTCAAAGTCTTGGCTGAACTTGCCCGAGGCCGCAGCCAGCTGGCCGCTTGTTCCTCGAGAGGAGTGGACGACCTCGCCTGCAGAGTGGTTGAGTTCAGCAGCCGTGTGGTTCAGATCAGTCTGGGCCTCCTGGAATGTCTTACTGCAGGGAGGGAGCTTCAAAGACAAGACTCGCATTAGCCACACTGTGGAATATCATCAGTCACATCAAAAATGGAAATAACCTGAGCGATTATGGGATGAAACCTCAACTGACTCAATTGGTTTATGTTCAAACACATATAAACTATAATTTCTGCACTGCGAGTTGTATGCCTCCACCAACCACTGCTGTGTCAGTCTAAAAATTGACCATTGAAATCTAAGTTAATCTTTGACTCCAAGTAACAACTGCTCATAATTTGAAGAAATTCCTGACAAGCAGACCTGAGATATCATGTGTTTTGTGAGGTCACAAAGCTCTTTCATTGATCCCCAAATTCTAATGAGTTCATCCTTTAGTCCAAGCAAATGATCGAACAAAATTTGAAAGGATTCCCTCAAAGTGTTTGTAAAATATCACGTTCACAAAGGAAACAAGTGTTTTATAACTTGGGATAGAAAGGGACAACCCAAACATACTGCTTCAAACACAAGGCATTAAAAATGGCAACAAATCTTTGAAATAAAATGTGTCAGGACTTACAATATCCACCAGCAGCTTCTTGCTGGCCTCTCCAATGCTCCTCAGGGCCATGTCAACATCCTTCTGGCCTGGCAGGCAATTCACACAATTGTTCAGGGAGTGCGACACCGCTTTGGCCACCTGAAACACAGCCCATCACTCTGTCAACACATTGTCCATTTGTCATTCTCACAATGTGCAACACAAAAGCCCAGATCAAAGCAATACGGGGAAAGACGCAAGTACAAATTGGGCTGACAGTGGTGCACAGTAATCTGTGACACTAATTTATGCTGCTGTCACAGATATAAGCCAAACAATATGTTTATCCTCTGAGGGAGAATGAGCAGTTTTACAATGGCACTTCTGAGAGAGAAAAACCAGAGACAAAGTAGAGTGAAAATAGCAACGCTCAGAGGGGATGATCGTTGTGGAAGGAAACTATTTTTACAAATCAGTGAAGGAGAGAGAGAGAGAAGAACAAAGGGACTGCTACATCAATACCACTGTTTCCGTGATATACCTGCGCCAGTCTCTGCTGACTCTCAGCATCTCCGGGGTGAACCAGGGCCTGGTGGGCTTCGTGGATCAACATGGCCGAGCCCTCCATGACGCATTGGGCTGAGTCGAGCATTGCAGCAGCAGCCTGCGGCTCCTTGGTGCTGGCTGCCACGCCCCTGGCTGCTTGGGCCAGTGTCCTTAAAGCCTGGGCTGTCTCTCTGGCAGCCACACCTGCAAACAACCGGCCACACACAGCAGACGATATCATACTGAAAACTTAAACATATAAATATAATAACAGATGATAAACTGACTGTTATATATGTGCTACAGACAATCTACTGTGCTGTCTATAGATATATTACAGGCATACTATTCTAAAATACAGAGGAGATAAGATGTTCCCTTTCTCCTCTGCCGTACCTTTTAATGTAGTTACAATAAGAAATCATGTTTCTGCAGAAATCGTAACTGACACCACACTAAACACATTCATTTCAAGCTCATTACCTTTGCTTTGCAGCCTCCTGTTTAAGCAACACAAACTGAGACCAATGTGCATTTCCTGTCCTCTTACTATAATTGTAATAGCATTGCTGAAATGAGCCGGCGGGGGCTTGGTGGTGCCACGCTGCGAACAAAACTGATACAGAAATGCCCTCATTGTTTAAATAAATTAGTTAATATAATAAAGATGGCCCCCACATGGGAGCTGACCTTAACTTATTATACATACACAGCGCAGATGAGAAAAAAAGAGCAGCAAATTGCATCAAATTGCATTAGCTAGCCAAGTGGAGCCATTTGCTGATGGAATGTTAAATGTGGTGAAAATAAGATTAATGAGCACATTGAGCAGCGAGCGGCACCCTGGGCCACAGCACGGCGCGCTGCTCTAGAGCATTGTTAGAAAATGTTATTCTCTATCTGTCTTCATCTCTTCTCCCCTGAGATCTTCAATTACGCCAGAATGGACGGCAAAATGGCCGAGGCAGGCTGGATTCAATGGGCTCAGTTTAAGGCAATAGCAGCAGCACAAATAAAGGAATCATGATTTTCTCTACCTGCTCTATCCCCACACCGCCATTTCCAATACAATACAGGTTACAGTCAGTAATCTAGGTATATTTATCATATCCATCACCTCTTTCTGTTTTACCTGTATAATGTTCGTTGCCCTGTGCCGCACACGTTAGCAGCTGAGCCATGGACGAGCCCACAGCCTTAGAGGTACTCCCCAAGTCCTGGGCACACTTCTCCAGCTGCATCAGAACACATAAATACTATTTGATTCACAGATTCTATCACTTAAATATGTCAACATTTCAGCAGTTGAACGTCTAAAGTGAAATTTTACACTTTAACTCCACGATGTACCGACCGTTTCCCCAGGAAGAGGTTTGAGTTGAGCATCGATGACGGACATCTTGGCATCCTGAAGCTCACTCTTGAGTGTCTGGACTGTCTTCAGGGCTGAGTCGATCTCCAGAGGACCACATGCTTCATGGGCCTTTAAGCAACACACACACATATATAAATATTACTCATAGGCACACAAGCATCCATTATGCAGAACAGACAGTTACCAATGTGCACCGTTACATGAAAACCGTGTTGTGTGCAGATACCTTCTGAGTGGCAGTCCTGAGCTCTGCCAGGCAGGTAGCCAGGTTCTTGGCACACTGGCCCAGTTGCATAGCAGCAGCCTGGTCAGCCACCGTCGGAACGGCTGACTTTGCAGATGCCACCATCTTACTTCCAGGCTGAGGGATGGTGACAGAACAACAATAACAAATTCATTGCTTCCAGTGCATAAAAAGGTTCTTTGTATAATGATAGAGATTGATGGGTGCTGGCTGTGTCATGGTGAGAGGAAGAACCTGTAGGAAGCTCTGGCTGGCCATGATGAGGGCGAGCTGGGCACCCAGCTCCTCAGGCTGGGCCTGGCTGCTCCTCATGCCCTGCACCAAATGGGGGATGCTATCCGCTACTCCCTGCATTCAAACACATGTCATGCATATTTCATATCCACATCATCACATGTGAAAGAGAAAAATTGATCCTAACCTACCAAAACATTAATATTTTATGGGTTAAAGGTTTCCCCCTGGTTTTTTGACTTTGTTTTTTAAAAACACAAGAGCTCATAAGAGAGAGTTCATGATCGTACCTTGCAGCTGTGAACGAGCTGTTGATGTGAGACTGTATTTTTGTTGGAGGCAGCTGCGTTCTGTGCAGCTGCGATGGTCTGAGTAGCAGCAGCCGCCGCTTGCTTTGCAGCTATCTGTTCAGAGGGTCGGAAAAGAAAATATTTAGACACTGTAAGAGATTGGTGCTGACTGACTGAGGAGCATTCATTTCCTCTCCGACCAGTATTACTACTGCAACAAGGCGGTAATGTTTTCACCCCTGCCTGTGTTTTTACTGACTTCCATGAAACCAGAAAACAACCCATTAACTTTTGCTGTGGATCAGGACAAAGGGGCGGATCAGGGAAATTAACTTTCCCAAGGCATAATAAAAATGGAGATTATGATTTCATGATGTTGGCTTGACCGAATTTAAGGAAAGTGTTGGGCCTTGTGTGTTGTTATGTTCTAATCAAACTAAGGTGGGTCAAATACCAAAATGATTAGGAAGAAGGAAGAAAGGATGAAGAAAAATAATCAATTAAAAACCCTTAAAAGCACTCTATACTATACATATATATATATATTTAGGTTGAGGGTTATATTTTTTTATAGGTTTTATTTTGTCTGTTGATTAGTGAGCCCTGTTCCAATCAAATAAACAAACAAATAAGTTAAATAATTACTGCTTCGCTCACATTCATTCCCAGACAAATTAGTTTGACACGAAGCCAAGGAGAGGCACTTTTTTTATTGTGCATTTAATTTATTTACTTCTATGTTTGGGTCCAAATAAAAGCGCTGAATCAATCACCTGGACGATTAAAAACACCTTAATGAGTCTAAATGTGTCTGAGATAAATTCTCCATGATTCATGGCACTTTGGTCTTCACTGGCTCACACACATTTCCTTGATGGAGGCGACCATTAGCAGTAATACTGAGACCATCTGATGCAGGGAGGTGGACTGAGATATACGTGCTGATCCCAGCCCAGGGTAATGCACGGTTTATGTGACTGGGAAATTGAGCATCGAGCGTTCCGGAGCGAGGGGGGGGCCCAGTCATTAGGGGCAAACTGATACCAAGGACTACACACAGATCTCAACAGGGAGATAGTTCATTCACAGCACTAATGGGATTTGTTGCTCACTGCTACGTGAGAGAGAAATAACACAGAGAAGAAAAATACTAAATGGGCCGTTTTCATACAAATGACCGGTGAAGCATTTCATTATTCACATTCTTTTCCTAATGTCTAAACAGAGACACAGAAACAGAAAGATGTTTGTGTGACATGATTGCCGGTAAGGAGTCTTATTTTGATGAAGGTCAAACGACACAAAGACGAGAGGGCGCCGATGACTCACCTCCAGTCTGTTGACCAGTTTTTTCTTGATGGCGTTCTGAGCTGCAGCGTTAGTGGCAACACGGAGTCCCTCAGCTGCCTCTCGGAGCCGCTGCTGCTGGTCCTCGTTCTCTGGGTAGGCCGCCGCCCCCTGACAGTGCACAAACACACATAAACACATAAACACATCCATCGCCCACAATCAGATGGATATACTGCATATATAGAGACAAACACACAATATAAAATCAGACCACAGCCATTCAATTCGAACATCTCCTGTTATGCATGTGGTACAATTGATGCAAAGAGGCATTTAGCTCTGTCTGCTTTCTGACAGTTTCCAAGGAAACCGTCAGTGGCAGATTCCCACTTCCTCTTTGATAACGGCAGTGATGTGGTGATTAATGTGTCACAGATCAGAAACATCTAACGAGCCATAAGCAGTGTTTCACTTTCTCGGGTATTTCACACTGATAATATCCGGCTCGAACGTTGCCAGGGGCTTATTAACAGCCACTGATGCTGCACCCTTTTATTTCGGATGTGAAATCATGCTGGTAGTTAGTGCTGACAATAACGCCAAAATGTTTATTCTCTAAAATAGCAAAGCAATTTAGGCCCAGTTCATCTTGTAACACTGCACTCAGTGTGAGATGAGACATGTAATTTACAGGAGCTGATAGAAAAAGAAGGCAACTAAATAAAATGCAACAATATCAATATAATTTCTGGATCAAATACTTTGTTAATTCCACCAAGGAGGTTATGTTTTCACCCCTGTCCATTTGTTGGACACATAACAAAACAGATTCTCATTAAATTTCATTGAGGGGTGGGACATGACGCAAGGAGGAACCATTAATATTTGGTGTCGATCCAGATCAGGGGGAAGATGCAGGAAAAAATGTTTCACTTTCTTTAATGTTGTGATATTTCTCAGAGATTTACAATTTGGTGCAGATTCAAATAAAAACCTGGTCTAGAGAATTTGAATGTGGTTTAATAAGGGAACTGTTGGGCCTTGGCGGAGGTGTACGCTCAACTTCTAGTTTGCAAAATGGTCCATGTAAAGTGAAATGTGTACTTTGTATTATTTTGTATAAATGACTAAAGCTACAGGAGCAGTAAGGTAATATTTTGATATTAGCAAATAGTTGGTCATTTTTAGTGCTTTACATTGTGAGAGTAAACCATCCTCACCTTAGCGGCCTCCACCATGCGAGCGGTGGCGTCAGCCAGGAGTTTGGCAGCAGCCAGAAGTTTCTTGGAGTTGTCCACGTCCACTTCAGCCTCTGCATCAGACCTCATGGCATTGACCAAGTCAGAAGTGGCCTGAGCTAACACCCGGGCCTGGCGCACCATCTCGCCTGTTCACACATGAAGACCCACACAATTATTAAGGTTTTCAACTAAGATATACCAATAAACCAAGTACTTTGAAGTATCCTGAAATGATCTATTTTCTACAGTGAAAATCCTGAAATGTTCTATTCCACAGTTAAAATGTTGGACTTTACTTTGAAGAATCTCCAAATCAATCCAGTAAAAATGTTTGATATTCAGTATGTAGTTAGTCAGAAAGGACATGAACACAGGCATAGCAGTCTCTCTCTGAACTTATTGAGCAAAGTGTTTTTACAGTACTTTGAAGTATCCTGAAATGATCTATTTTCTACAGTGAAAATCCTGAAATGATCTATTCCACAGTGAAAATGTTGGACTTTATTTTGAAAAATCTCCAAATCTACGCAGTAAAAATGTTTGCTATTCAGTATGTAGGTAATCAGAGAAGTCCTGAACACGGGCATATCCGTCTCTCTCCGAACTTATTGAGCAAAGTGAACAACCAATAACCAATAAAATTCAGTTTGTGTTGTAAAGCCGAGACTGAGTCTGTCTATTTCTTTAACTCTGTTTTCATTGTGGGCTGAATATTGTGTAGCTTCTTTGAGGATTTAAGAATGATGACCAAGATTCAGTTGTTGTCAGGAGTGCAGAAAACATTTCTTTAAAAAAAAAAACATATTCTTCCTTAACAAACCGACAAAGACAGCTGCATATGCTGTCAAATTGTGTCAGTGATGGATGAGTTTGTGCCTCATAAGTACTGGTGTAGGTGAATCAAAGGTCGGTGTGTGATATGAATAAAATCCTCTGTCATATAGATAATTTTCAGTATTTTGTGAAATATTATCTTTCAGCATTCAGACACTGTAGAGATATAAAAAAAAACAAAGGACATATCAGAACCAAAAACATTGTCAGGTTTACATTTTCCCATGGAAATGACAGGATGTCTGTCATCACATCATTCAAACACATTGCATCAAGTGGACAGTGTATAGGTGTAGTGGTCCTGCGAGCCACATCATTGTTTTCACCTTCATGTGCTCTCATAGCTGAAGCTTACTGGTGAGTCATCCTCTCTGCCTCGCACAAATGAAAGTCTTCAGAATATATAAATGTACCATCACCCCACTCACCTGCTATAAAAAAGAAAACTTGTGTTTCCCAAACACCCACCTACAGCTAGAAATAACTCACCCAGAGATGTCTTTGAGAGACAAGCTATCTGGGAGCTTTACAACCTACATCCTGTGGCCTTGGGAAACAACAAATACCTGTAGAATGAACAACTACAATCACTGGATGCGGATCCACTGCTTCACATTTTTTATTTTTTTCTGGTTGAAAAAGGTTACTTCTTCCCAAAATGCCCAGGTCATGTGTTTCCTTTTAAGTTTCAAAGCCTCCCTGATGTTGATTGGGACCAGACTGAGCGCTGTGTAGTGGTTTTGGATGACATGTCTCCTACAACCCCTTGAGAATTGGCTGGGTTTGCGAATTCTTCAGCCTCATGACATGAACCATAACAAATATCTTTGAAGACGTTTGAACCGCATCTTAAAGATGACTTAATATGTGTGCGAATGTGTACAATGTCCTCCGGCGCTCTGTCAAGGGGAATCCGGTATTAATTAGCGAGCACATGACTCGTTATCTTTAGTCCTTGTTGTGAATAAACAGGCTTGGATTAAATCAGGGGACATTTTCTGTCTTTTTTTGTGCTCACCAGCATCCCCCATGGAGGTGAAGATGTTCTCCGTCACGTTCATGATCGTGTCTGTGGCCTGGTCGTAGCGCCCGATGGGTTCTCCACAGCTGGCGTAGTGGCGGACGTGTTGCAGCAGGTCGCTGAGGGACTGGCTCACCACGCTGGCTGCCGCCCCGACCTGCTTCAGCAGCTCGCCGTCGTCGCTGGCCGAGCGGCACGCTTTGACACAGGTCTCCACGGAGCGGTCCACCAGCTTCCCGGCCTCCACCAGCTGGTCCTGACACACCGGGGAGCTGATGGTTGGACTCACCACCTGCAGCACACACACAGTTGGTCATAGAGGCTCAAGAAAAAAATGTCAAGAATTGAGGAATAGGTTGATTCTTTCTATTTCTAAGGTAATTATTTAATTTAACCGAGAATAACAACTCAAGTTGTTTTAAATGTGTTATATAAATGAACTTGATATTGACTTTTAAAATGCATTGCAGTTGTTTATTCGTTTCTGATATAAAAAAAAAGCTGTTTAGTTTTTTTTTTTTATTAGTTAGCAAGTTTACACCAAAACTACTCAACCAAGGGCCAAGGAAGAACCCATTAAATCTTGGTGCAGATGTTGATCAGGGTTTTATATCTGTAACTTTCTTTAACAATGTGTTACATTTGATTAATTTTCAGTTGTTTTCTCAGACAATAATTCACAGATCTTGAATAAAAAAATAATTGGTTGACTGATCTCTTTGAGTATGTGCAATTTGGTGCTTATCCACATAAAACACATGTGATTGGGACTGTCGGGCCTTGGCGGAGGTACACACTGTTTAGACCAAGTTCCAGATTGCAGGATCCTAGAATTTTTTGCATCACTTTCAATATTACTGTGAGACATTTTTGCACATTATTGTGAATTTCTCAGGAAATAGTGTGTTGAATTTGATGTAAATCCAAATCAGGTGTTTAGATCTGTGGAGTCCATCAGTTTATGCAATTTAGGTTATCAGACCTTCCCTTTATTCTTCTATTAGAAGAGCTGAAATATAAAACTGTTTGGCCTTGGGTTAGGGGCCATTCCACCTTTATTAAAGATACATGAATCTTAATAGTTCCAAAGTGAAAATCAAATTAAGCTACACTGACTAACGCAATATATCCTAACTAGAATATTTACTCGGATTTCCTGCCTCCTCGGACGTCCTTTACCGACTCGGCTGCAGAGATGAACAAGTCTTAGATAAATACCTTGGTGCAGGCGACCAGCTGTGAGGTGGACAGGGCACACTGAGTGGCAGCTGCGATCACCCGGTTCTGCAGCACGCTGTCCTCGGCCACCTGGGCCACGTTCTTGGCCTTCAGGACCAACATAGCAGCTGCATTGGCCACCGCTTTGGCCAGATTCATCAGGGTGTCCTGCAACATATTAATCAATGTCCTTCACTGGAACACGGCACAGCTGCGCACATGTGACTGAAGGGACGGGGGAAAGCAAATGTTTATTTTAACTCATTTTGTCCGAATGATTTATGGACAACTCATCAAGGCACCTGCAGCAAATTGCAAATAGTGATAATGACTTTTTCGGATGTGAAATGATAAATCACATCTGTTATTAAGTACAGCAAATGGAGAGACTCCGCTACACCGATGTTCATGTAGCAGATTATTGACTCAAGGTCTGTGACACAGGGAATGTGGGATTAACACCAACGGCTGTAAGGAGACATCCAAGAAGTAAAAATATGTGCATGTGGGAGATAATTGAATTTTGAATAGAATAAGAATAAATGAGACAGATAGGAAGAGCTATAGATAAGCTGTCTGAGACACCGTGTCATCCCACTTATAAAAGCTCTGCTTCTGACACATTGTTATACGGCCTGAGGTGATTACATAAGAGCGTATGGACATTTTTAAAGGCGTCCTGAGATTTGGTGTGTTTGCCTTCCTGTTTGGCCGGCGGTGTCATAGGAACAGTGAGTGCATGGTGTCCAACCTGGAACTTCTCATCGGTCTCGCCCTCCCCCATGTGACGGAGCAGGTCCCCGCTGGCCTGTCCGATGCTTCCTGCCGCGGTCAGCACCGTCTGCCTGGGCTGTGTGACAGGGACATCACCACAATCATTACACTGGCCCCTTCTCAAACAGGTCTCCATGAATTATCTAAAACAAACTTCTGGGTCAGAACTCCTCCCAGTATGCATTTCTTTAATACAACTTCAGTGGGACATAAAAGGAAAGACACTGTGTGCTGCTACCAGGATCACAGAGGAAGATGAAGTGCGGGTCAGTCCAACAACCGGTGGGTGACTCACCTCGGCGGCTGCAGGCTCAACGGATCGAAGCAGATCTGATACGGCTCCTGCCAACATCCTGGCAGCACCCATGAGCTTGTGTCCGCTGCCCACCTCATCCTCCATCAGCGCCGCGAGCAGTTTGACACCCTTGGACATCTCGGTGAGATTGGAGGAGATGGTGGAGATGGCGCAGCCCACCGCCGTGTAGTCCGTTTCTGTGGGCTCACCTGCGGAGGACGGACGGCCATCATTTCAAATTACCCCTCTACCGTGCATCATAATTTGTCGCGCAGCTGCCACGTTGGTTTAGCTAATGCACGGGGCAGCGTGCGTCTCACACACGGTAACACACTCATCAACGTCAGTGTCCTAATTAGAGCCAATTCGAAATGGTTCCACGGAGATGAGCACGTCGAGGCAGCAAGTGGCCCTGAAGAAAAACTTTGTGTTTGGAGTGAGGGGGAGTGTAAGTGCAACCAAACAGATGGTGAGGTAAGATTAAAACCCTGCAAATGTCTGGCAAGAGCTCGACTGGCGCTCCGCCAAACAACACGGGGAGCAGAGAGAGAGATGCTGCCAGTACGTCAGGACAACAAGTTCACCATTTTATTCATCATAAAAATCTGAAATTCGCCCTTGTTTGAAAAGATCCTAATCAGTGAGTGTTTAACTCTGACAATGATGTGAAGATAGACGATATCTTTTTCACAACAGGTCCATTTCCTTTTAGAGCTTTGTCCAGTGCACTCATCATAAACCAGGATTCTGGTGTCGGAATAAAGGAAAAACTGAAAATGATAATGTGCCATCTTTTAGCTGCTTGGTATTCTCCATTACTCACCTGCAGTGAGATTGACCACAGATGCCGTTCCAGCGGTGATAGCATCGACCTGAGAGTGGATTTCATGTTTGGATTCATCCACTTTGTTCCGAACCCAAACCCTGGAAGCCTTTCGGAGGAGGAGGAGGAGGAAAAGCAGATCTGTTGGCTTTCATCACTGTGGGTGATTTTCAACTCGTATAAACTTTTTTTGTGCGGGATTAAAGGACTCTGGCTGTAACACCTACAGCTTTGGAAACACTCAAGCATTAAATACGGCCTCCACATCTACAGTCGATTCTGCATCTTAATTATATTTGACAAATCAGTTTGTCTTTGATGTGATGAGCGTTCTTTAAAGCTCTCTGTGCTGAGCAGAACCAAAGGATGTGACATCAGAAAGCACAAATTCGCGATTGTTGCAACAGTGGAATCTGTCTAATTACAGAAATCTCTGTTTGTCTGTATCTGGAAAACAGATCTTGAAACTGATCATCTCATCGACTTAGCATCTATGGAATGTGAAGGGGCAATGGGAGGACAGTGACAATTTTGGTGAGATTTTGACATGCTATACATTCAATATTAAACTTAATAAAAATGCAGCTCATCAAGATGTTGCCCCTTCCAAACAGACATGTTTCACAGGATGTCTAGTTACTTCACTAGTTGCTATAACTGATGGGTCATGGAGAGGGTCCTTCATCTATCCATGCTGCATCTATTCTAAAACACACTGTGCAGTAAGTGGAGAGTAGACTCACCAAGTCATGTCCCAGTGGAGGAAGATTATCAACATGTCCCAGGTCGGCTTGGGCCTGTTGCACAGCCTGCATGCTGCTGTTGATGGTTCCCATCAGGGCCTGCTGGGCCAGACTCTGACAACAGCAAACAACACAGTTTGCAAATGACTGAACAGAAGCAATCTAAATACACAACATGCGTTGTCTGCGAGTGCAAAATTGTGAATCTCTCAGTCATTCAGTCTAATATCTCTGAGCCGCAGGAGTCAGATGAGCTTTTACTGAGTATAAGGAATTTCTCATTCCCTATCTCACTCACGGCCATATTCATATTGTTCATGGGGGTGATTGTTGACAGCAGGGACCATAAGTAATATTTCACCACCACTCAACACCACAGATCAGATTTACATAAAAGAGAGTGATGCACCTCAGATGCTTTAAAAACAGGAGCAATGATCATTTTTTCATCTCACTGTATTTTACTTGAACAAACTTGCCTTAGGCTAAATGCTACAAGTTTATTTTCGAATATGGTGACATTAGGGATTTCTTTTTACATCTGGTGCATTTCTCTGAGACACTGTGTTTGCTTGCAATAGCAAGTGTTTTGACTCACCAGCGGGGGCATGTGTCCTCTGTGCATCTGCCCCATGGTGATTTGCTGCTGGGCCGAGGGCATAGTCCCCACATTGAATGTGTCAGGGCCGCCGATGGAGCCCGACCGGATGATGCCCGGTAGTGCTACAGAGCCATGCTCCACTCGACCCACTCGGTTGAACTGCTGCTGCAGAATTGTGGACCTAAGACGGAAGGAAAAGAGACGAGAAGAGCAGGATGAAGTGTAGGAGAAAAAGAGAGCAGGATGCAATCAAAGAAAAACGTCTGTGTAGCGGAGGGATCAGTAATATGAAGTCAAACAAAGCAAAACACAGGTTCTTTCTATTTAATCTTCTATCCTTATAGAAACACATCTGATTAATTATAGATTAACTCTTGTTACGATTAATACAACATATATAAACATGATTAATTATCTTATTTCATTATAAGTGTCTCTTTGTGTAGACAGTGGCATTGAGCTTTGTAAACATATGGAGCTGTTCATGGCTCTTGGATCTCTAAATTCTGATAATTAATCAAGATAATTATGTATCTGTTCTTAATTTAAATGACGAAAAGTACAATATTGTAATTAAAGCTATTACCACGCTTGTTAGCGACTGTTCTCAAGGTGAGTAGGTATTATCACAAAATAAATAAATATATTATAAAGGAAAATGTCTGCTTTCCTCTCCAGCTCAACAGATGCTCCTGACTCCACTGGTTAATTTTGGCTTGTTTTGAGAAGCAGCAATTAAGTCTTTATGTTGGGAACCAGGACGTGAGTAAATTGGCCCCCGAGCAGCAGGAGTACAAGGCCCCATTCTGCCTGAGAGCAGTTTCACTAACAGACCGTGTGGATTTATCATGAGAACAGATTCTCCAACTCTGTGATGGAGCCATGAGCATTAAGTTGATTTTCATCACTTTGCTAAGCGTCATGGAAAAACCAGAGAGATGGCAGAAACAACTGCTTTCAATGAGATTGTATCTTAACTCTCTGAAGATGCTTCTTTCTTTTATGAAATAATAATTTAGTGTCTTTGCCCTGAGGCAGGTTTTGTGTTTATGTTTGTAAAAACAGGGAAGAACTTTCAATTCCAAAACTCGACAATTCAAGAACAATATCTGTGATAGACATAGTGTTAATGCTGCTATAAAATTCAAAGTGCTGTGTTTTTTTTTGTCTTTAATTCTAACATTAGCTCCCTTTGGGGGGAAAGTGTGCTGGGCAGACAGAAATGTAATTAGATGCACAATTAAACAACAAGGTTAAGATTCATGAAGAATAAGTGGACTGTGCTCGCTGAATCCGAATGGTCAGCATTCCCCTGCACGAAGCAGCACCCAGACAATACAGTGGATAAAATAAAATAACACACAATACAATACAATACCACTCACTTCTTAGGGGAAACCGATTCCTCCAGCATGGTGGACTCCTCGTCTCCCTCAAGGCCGAAACGATCCTTACTCTGCTTCTGTAGTGAGGAGAACCCGACACGTCACAGCGAACAGTAGAAGACAGATGTACGGATAATTGGATATATGCTCTATGAATCCAAAGAGTTCTATTGTCCAATTACTCGCCTTTTTAAGAATGATGTCAATGTATCCCGCGATAAGTTGGGATATCTGCTCTCCCTCTGTGGTCTGGACAGAGTAGTAGCTCTCCTGGTACTCTCCGAAATCCTTGAGAGATTCAGAGCAAATCAAGTCACAGTGTTCCAACATCTATCCGGCACTGGTAACAAATTCTATATCTCATAAGGGCCTCACAATCAGCTTACAGAGGGAATAAAAAAGTCTCACTGGCAGCGAGGTTCTCAATACACATGGCAGACTCTTCATTATTTCTAACCCCTCAACAGAAAGAAAAATGAGCTGGCTCCTACGACCCGTCCTATTTCTCCAAAGAGGTGATTAAAAAGGAGATGTAGTGAAGTTCAAAGCTTGCCGCAGAAACACAGAGGTGATTTTCTTCTCTTTTTTTTTTTTACTTTAAATCAATGTTGGCAAAAATACCTCAGGGTGTATATTTTTTTTATCTGGATAATCTATTAATCTTTGAATGGAGAACTCCTCTCCGATACTGGATGGAAACAGACAGTAGTGTTGCCAGCAGCTGGTAAAGAAAATTGAGAAAGCTTTTAGATAAATAATACATCCAGCTCTTGCACATTCTTCTCCGAGCATCTATTGTTAACTCGGATGAAATAGCTGGCGAGCAAGCTCCACACATTCAATACTGGAGGTCTGAGGTCGCAGCAATTTTTCAGGTTCTGTTTGCGTTGGAAAATGAAAACTAGGGGGAAAGATTGAATACGTGATGCAGAGCGGTGTAATTCCCCCTGTGCACCGAATGACAGAATACGTGCGATGGATTAGGAGCGAGTGGCATTCGACTATCACCGTACCAGGGTGAAGCTCTTGGGGGAGGCGGCCCATCTCTTCACTGTCGTCAGAGGCCAGTCCTGCACCATGTCCTTCGTCTTCTCATCCACTCGCATCACTGACTCCTTGGTGATCCCCAGCAGCCGCGGCACCAGCTTGTTTTTACCCTTCATCTTTTCCTGTCAGATAGGAAAAACATCAAGCGGCGTTTAATGTCTCTGTTAAAACACCCACGTGGATGATTCATCCAGGGGGCAGAAGCACAATCGCGGCCGTCCATGCTGTGTCCGTGACTTAAAGCCCAGTGAAGTGACCCAGCAGAGTTCAGCCTTGTTTAACTGATGCTTTATTGAGCAGGGTCTCCACAGACTTTGGTCCCTGTCAGCATACCAGCGTGGTGCTTCCACCCGCTCTCTGCCTGACCAGCTCCAGTGCCCTCCACGCTCTGCCCACGGAAAATCTATCGCAGCTCACTTCAGAGAGCAAGCCTGCACTTGGCTCTCCTCCAGGGGTGCAGAGGACAACACAGAAATTAGCCAGTTGTAGAGACGGTGAGATGGAAATATAATAGGTACATTTCATGTCTCCAGGCTCTTGTTTCTCTGTTATCACTGGGTTAAAATAAGGAGCTCTGACAATGGAAACAATCGGCAGAAGGGGTTTCTGGGTTCAGGGCTCTTAAACACAAGGACAGATAACATTATCCCAGTGTTCCTGATATCTTCACACAAAGGTTTATTAAAAAGCTCCATTGTTTAAGTCTACGTCAGGATTATCAAGGCTGAATCGAAGCAGGAAGTTTGATTATCTAATCTCAAGTGGGCATGATATTGTTTTAAATGGTTAGCCTTGTTTATTGTTTGGGTAAATCTGCATGTTCAATTAATCACGATAGAACAGTAGACACACACACACACACACACACACACACACACACACACACACACATACGCACACGCACACGCACAGGCACACACACACACAGGCACACGTTCACGCACACACACAGCCGGTCTCCATGACTTTAGAGGACATCACATTGACTTACATTGATTTTGTGGAGACTTACTCTAACCTTAACCAGAGGTATTACTTGCTTCACCATAACTTCAAGCTAAACCTAACCTTAACCTGAACCTAAACCAGACCTGAACTTAAGTTTAAACCTAAAACCTTACCATAACCTTAACCTAACCTGACCTCAACATTAATCTAAACCTTCACCTAAGCCTAACTTTAAATACTCTTTACCTTCAACATAAAATCTAATGATTTATGTTATGAGGACTTGCTTTTTTCCCCCAAGAGGAAGACAAGTCTCCATAATGCTTATGTACACAGAATAATATAAACTAAGTAATACCTTGGTGGCACACACACACACACACACACACACACACACACACACACACACACACACACACACACACACACACACACACACACATAGTATTTTCCAAATCAACATAGAACCTGCAGTGATTAAAGAGTGTCAGATGTGAAATGGAAGTTCATGCTCTCAGATGTGCATCAAACAAGCCAGGTCTGGGCTCTGAGAGTGAGAGTGCAGCTGGAGTGAATTATTTAGCAGAGTCTTGAAATCTCCATCAGTAAATCTGCTCATCGGATGCAGACAGCGCTCGTATGTGTGGATGCACGCGCACGCTCTCTCGCAAAGATAATGTGAACCTTGCAGTCTGCTTTAAATGTGCAGGCCAAACATTCCATTTATCATCCATTAATACCCCAGCAGACTTGTCTTCCTCTCCCCCCCTTACTACCGACTATAGGCTGCTCGTCAGACAGCTTTTGTAATACCTGCCGGTGCAACTTCCTCCCATTCACATTCAGCAGCACCTCCATCCCCCTGGTGTGTTTGCCAAACCAGAGCTGAGTTGCGAGTGTCACAAGTATTTCACAGCACTGAGTTTTCAGCTGAACAGCAAGTGCACAATCTTCCACTCGGAACCTTCTGATGGTGTGATGATGGGTTGTTATTTTCTGAGTTTTCAACAAGCTTTCATACCTGTTTCATAGCAGAGCGGCTCTCTAACAGCCGCCACTCCCAAGCACAGCCGGAGGTTTACTGGCTCAGCAATCATTTCAAATTATGTTTTTTTGAAAACTAGTTGTATTTCATAGTGTAAGGGCCACTTACGAGGAGAGTAATTGGTGATTTCGAGAATAAAGTCACAATATGAGAATTAAGTTATCATAGAGGCTATGTGTCATTTCAGAGGAATATCAGTAGATTAGCCCCTCGCCTGTGTTACAATGAGGAATGTAGAGCATCAAGTCAAATAACACTTAAGTATAGGTTTGACAAATAAGGGCACACTTACTTAAATCTTTCTATGGAAAATTTAATTGCTAGTGTTTGACTGACAGGCTATCACTGGTTTCATCTGGTGCCATTCAAAAGGGTTTTCTAGTTTCTCAAGAGACAGTGACATTGGTTCAAGATTTTGGATCCAGAGTGGACCTCCTCACTCACACCGGTAAATCACAAAACACTACAACAAATTGCAAAACATATTAAATTGTAATTGATAAGAAATAAAATGGATACCTGCCATCAACAAGGCTTATCACTGATTGGATGGACGCATGGTTTTGTGATTTAATGTTGTGTTTTCTTATTTGCTGAGAATGTCAATATACTGTGCTTGTGAATCTTATGAATGCAACAAATCCGTGATGGCATTTTCAATGACCTCACCAGTCTAGTTCTTACCTTCACCAGGAAGAAGGACACTCCATATGTCTGCAGGGACCTGGCGAGCTTCACGTATTTCACTTTTGCCTCAATCTCCGTCATCTCTCCACAGTTTTTATGATCCTGGAGAAACGACAGCTGTTACATCTGCACCTCCTTAGACTGATCATTACATATGTAAGTGAATATACTTGAAACGAGGTTTTACTCATGTGTTCTATTCGCCAATTTGTGTCTCTCGGGAGAGAACAAATCACTATAATTCCCCTGGACCGCCCACAGTGTCAAACACAGTATTTTTTTTAACTTTTATACATACTTGGAATATTTTCTTCTCGGACCCTCTCTGCTTGATGTACTCCTTAGGTAGGAACTCTTTCAGGCTATGGAGATAAATCACATTTTTGCATGTTTACACGTTTGAGCTGAAGGCATTTCCTATTCTACTCACATACCGTCACATATGAGGTCATTCTTGCCCTACTGCCTACATATCAGAAAACAGTTGTAACAGCTGACATCACCCCTGAGCTTTCCGCTGCAGGAAATCCCTGAAGTAACAGCCTGCACTGAAGCAGGAGGTGACACTGTATGTGTGTGCACAGCTGTGAACATTGACTTATTGTGACTGTTAATGCATCTCTATGAAAAGAAAAGGAAAAGTAAAGCTTACTCTAGGAATCCGGGCTTGTGCCTGTGCTCCACATGGGGTCCGAACTGGATCTGAGCCTGGATCCCCGCAAACTCACAAGCTTTATCAAAGGAGACAGGGTGGGATCCGTTCAATATGTCATCCCGCGCCTGGAGGAGACACATGTGAGGGTGGGGGTGTAAGTGAGAGGAAGGAACACACTTCAAGGAAAGGACAGAACAATAAAAGCATGAGATTTATCCAAACCTCACCCAACGGAGTCCTGTAATCAGCACTTATTGTGCTTCAGAGAAATGTATGAAGAGTTTATCAAGAGTGAAGACATTATAGCTGTGACTCTGCCACACCGGGCAGGCCAGATCAAATGTGTTTAAGTAAATGAAAGCCGTTCTGCTAACGTAGCGGCTCCAACAATTTGTCATCACAGCCCATAAGATGGTATTATAAAGGAAAAGGTTATTACAGAAATGCAACGCAGTGTCCCATCTGCATTACAGAGTGGTCATCAATCTGATTTTAGGAAATCTAATGACTGCATGTTGTTTTTTCCTACTGAGCTGGAAGAAAAGGGCTTGTGTCTGTTTGCCGCTGCTGAGACATCACTTGTGTTTCGATGCATTTTCAGCCAGGCTGTCTACATTATCTTCACTATTTAGGGTAGATGGAAAGGGAGAAGGCTTTGTTGACATCTTTCAAACGGTTGTCAGTGTGCTGTTTTCTCCAGGGGGCAGTCAGCTCTCTCTCGCTCTCTCTCTCTCTCTCTCCCTCTCTCTCTCTCTCTCAGACGCTCTTGTGCACCGCTGCAAAATGAACGGCGCCAAAAGCCGAGAGGCGGCGCTGACGGTGAGAGAGGCTCCATCAGTGCATTTTACCATTAGCATATCAGTGCAAAGCGTGGACCCGACTTCTTATGTCCCATTACATCAATGAAAAACTAAGCAGCAGCTTACTGCTGTAATGAGGACAACAATCTCCTCCACGCACAACCACGTCCCTTCCCCAGTGTAATTCACAGTGGAGTGTGTAAGCTCTGACTGAACACAAGAAGACACTCTAAAATTAGCCCTCACACATGCCATTCAGTGCGCCACACACTGTTACTTCTCTGTATCCTCTCAACGAAGATGGTAGGAATAAGGGAGATATGTTTTTTAAAATAACTATTGCTAGTTGGATGCAGATTGGTTATTGGATATTATGTATTTACCAGTGGGCCCCTAGTTATTTAGGACAATTATTGAAGTTGCAGTATTGCTTTGCATTAAGTTAACCATAAATAAAACACAGTCACTATGGAATATAACTTTTTTTATATGTACCAGTGTTTTACATGATTACCACAATGTAATAATAACCTCAACGAAGGGTGTTACGTTTTCACCCATGTCCTGTTTGTTTGTCTGTTCGTTTGTTTGTTTGTTTGTTTGTTTGTCAGCAGGTTGATGGAAAAACTACCAAGCGGATTTCCACTGTACTCACAGGAAGAGTGGGATATGGGCCAGAAAAGAACACATTACATTTTAGCATAGATCCAGAAATTATCCTTTCCTAGGAAATAATTCACGAATCTATGAAAATAATGCAGATGCAGATTTAAATGGGGTTTCACAGGGGGTTCGGCTATAACCTATAACTATCACAAATATGTTGCTGGGATAATGTTGATTTGGTCTGGAATCAACAGTTTAAATTTATCTTCAATTGTTTTACAATTGTGTCCAAAAGAACATGACTGATGCCTTGTTTTAGTTTTGTTTCCTGGTTACGTGTTTGTGTGTGTAATGGTTACATCAAGCACTGAACAATCCTGGTTTTAAGAAACCCAGATGTGCAAGTATGATCACACTGAGGGAAACCAAGACTGTTGGAGGTCAACATCTTATTGAGGTTTCAGATGAATCCTCAGCAGGAGTTCAAGTAGCCTACCTGGCCAGTAAAACAAATGAAATGCAATTCAGAGGACCCTGCGATTGGGTGTTGCTCTCATCTTCCATTACTGGTGATAGGAGGTGGTTAACAGCGGCAACAAATTTGACTTAGTCTGTCCAGAAATGAGAGTTTGACACTCTGCTCTGTTAGAATAATGCAAACAAGCTGGTAAATAACCTGTTTCACAGTGTGCACTACAAACGCACACCCCACACCTTTTATACTTGAAGAAAAGGATTCTACAGATAAGATTCGGCATAAAAGGATCTGTCCTTCGCTGAGGCTGGAATGATGTGTGGAGCTGCAGCACAGTGTTGTCAAGAGCACATCAGCCGAATAAAGAGAGTGTCAGGTTGTGATGGTCGTGCAGTACACCTGCCGGAATATGATTGGAAGTTACCAGACAGCTGATAACCATGCAGTCAGTGTGAGTGAAGCATGAATGAAACAACTGATTTCAATCAAATACTGAAAGAGAGACTGGTGTGGAGCTTTCTTCAGTATGGTGCTGCTATTATGCTCACTGATAGCTATAGTTTAGACACTGAGTTTATCATTGACTGGGTAATTGATCATTAATTTACAGCTTATGTAAATGTAAATTTGAAATCATGTTACAAATGATCAGCCAGATACTTCCACTACGTTATCAACAGACAGGACAGTGAGTCCAGTCTCTGAATTTCTCACGGCGGATGGGACATTTTAATGGAGCCGCATGAGTGGAGGCAAAGCACAAGACATCAGAAGCTGTGACACATAAAGCCCGGGGCTACGACGCCGAGGTCAACAAGTCCACCGCGGCCCGGCAGAGCACACAGAGTCTAATGCAGCCATAAAAATAAATGCTGACATAGGGATACACTAAGGCAACTGGATTCACAGTGTATGAGCAGCACAGTCGCTAGCAGACCAGTGAGCAGAGGATTAATCTAAACGATTATCTCAACGCTTCATGACTTGACATGACACAGTTTTAATCCTAAATGTATTAAAGGATGAATTGTGATGGCTCATTTAGCAAAAATAATTTAGGATACCTGAACTGGCTTTTATCCAAAAGCACAGGGGCCCTTGTCTCTTTGTATTTCTGTGTAGTGTTAATTTTACAATAAAGCAAAAATGCTAAAAAGCTCTTAAAATGCTGACATGAACTGAAACAGAACAATAGCTTCAAAAATATTTATTACATTTTGTGGGACGACAGTTCCTTGGTTGATAAAGCAGGAATGAAGATTAAATTCTGCTGTGAATTTGGAGTTAATATCTCTTTGTTGAGGTCACTATACTATTTACTCTTTTACTTTGGACTATCCTGTCTCACAGATCAAAGCGTTTTCTTTCTAGATCAACAAATGTGAGCAAAAGTAAAAGCAAAAGAAGATCACGCAGGGAGTGATGCTGTTGCAACGGAGGTTTATCCTGGTCTTAGCATAAATACATGACAGAAAGGGAGTGGTCGAGTAGTAAAGGAGATTAGTCTGTTACTGGCAGAGCTTCCATTATGTGTGTGTGTGTGTGTAGGGGGGGGTGCACTAGTCTGTGCGTGTGTGTGTGTGGGTGGTTAGGATTGAAATCATGGAAGCTTCACATCATTAATAAACATAAGCTGGTTTTAGATCATTGCTGATTCGCCGGGATGCTCTGTCAAGAGCAATGCCAGCAATAACGTCAGCGCCTGCTAAATCTGAATTCAATTACTCGGTACTGCTGATGTTCTGGGAATAACATGAATTGTGAATGATAAAGGATGTCAAAGAGGAGGGGGGGGGGGGGTTAAAAAATGGTGCACAAGAAATAAGGAAAACGAATGTGGAGAAGAAGCCGAGGGTGTGTTCCACTCTGCTCGAGCTCTCTCTTCTGACTCTGTTTGGCCTTTTTAACACGGTGACAAATTAGAGCCAGTGCCTTGTGAAGACTCTCTGTGATCTGCCTGTGTGACAATCCCAGTGTGTGTGTGAGAGAGGGAACGAGGGGAAGACAGATAGGAAAGGCCAACGGAGAGAGGCAAAAGGAGGCGGGGGGGCGGGGATGTTATTGCGAAAGGAAATATGAGTCTGCGTTGAGAGGAGCGCATGATATGGGCCTCGCCGAAATGTGTGCCAGGGTAGGAGGGTGGAGATGAGCGCGATTATGTCAGAATGTGTAGGAGATGGGGAGTGGGAGTGGAGACAGGCGAACTGTGAGAGGAGGAAGGAAGCGGAGGGCAGGGAAAATAGAGGCAAAACAGATAGAAGGGTGGAGAGCAGCGGGAGCAGACAGGGAGGGTGGGGGTCTTTTCATGAATACACGTTCAGCAGGAGGCTGTACACATTTCAGACGTGGTATATAATGTATCTCTGGGCACTGTTTTTCAGAGATAATGTATTTTTTACATCCAATAATCTCTGTGTGACTCATTTTTAAATAAATACTCTCTTACCCACGCTCTCTGTCTATCTCATAGAGTACGTGTGTGTGTGTGTGTGTGTGTGTGTGTGTGTGTGTGTGTGTGTGTGTGTGTGTGTGTGTGTGTGTGTGTGTGTGTGTGTGTGTGTGTGTGTGTGTGTGTGTGTGTGTGTGATGTTTGGGAACTCCACACCCCTCTGTTTGAGTCCAGGTGTCAGTGGGGAGCTCTCCTCCTCTCCCTTGGCTGGAGGGGCTGATGTGAGTGCAGTGATGTGTGCAGTGACCAAACCCAAAGTAGTGCAATGCCGGAACTCCCCCTGTGCCAGCAGGCCTCCCTCTATCCCTCCTCCCCCAGTTTATAAAACTGGTAGAACTAGCAAATGAGAGAGAGAGAGAGAGAGAGAGAGAGAGAGAGAGAGAGAGAGAGAGAGAGAGAGAGAGAGAGAGAGAGAGAGAGAGAGAGAAACTCACCTAATAAACACAACACCACCTCATCCAGATGTAACCCCGCAAAGCCAAACTATTCCTCCCAACTACCAGATGTACAATATGCTGAACATTAAATCCACCTCCAACAGGAAGTGTTCAGATAGAGACATAACTCACTGCCTCCCAAACCCCTCAGCCTCAGGATCAGCTGCTGTACCACATGTAACCCCTTCAAACCACTGAATCACACTGACTGGTTCTTTAAACAGGACTCCTGCTGTTCAGTCTGGAGCTGAAACCCAATACCATCCAGCTGAGGAGTGCATTTGTTCAATCAGAAGAACATAGGTAGGGATTCTTTAAATCATGTATTGCACAGCCCATCTGACACAGTGTCTGCCTCAAGCAAATTCCTATTGAGCCTTTCCAGACCTCAAAGAAGAGCAGCACAGTCGGCGCTGGCCTGCAGCCGTATCCATCCTGAGATTATCCTCAGAGACACCCAGATAAGACACACTGACACATCGCACGATTTCAAGGTTACGGCCCAAAAATGGACAAAAACAAAAAGACTGTGTACTGTATGTGAACAAGTAAAAAGAGAGGGGATCATAGAGGACGACGCAGTAAGAATATTTTCATATTAGCAAGGGATCAAATAACTGTAAGTGATATGTGAGGGGTTACTTGTATTAACAAATCCATTAAGGATTATCAACCGACTCTGCAGTTCTGTATTTAGCCTCTTTAAGCTCATGGTTTTGGTTTTAACCACAGACTGTATGTGAGGATGAACAGCATGACCGCTCCTTCTCCATGTTAGTGGATGGGACATGGACTTATCTTACTACAAGTCAAAATACATGTTACTTACATGCTTATATGTGAAATATATTTTCTCAAAGATGGTTTCCAAGAAACACAGATAAAAATCAAACCTATATGAACAACGTCTGAGGTAACCACATTATAGTCAGTCCACACTTCGCCAAAACCTAAATGCACGTTAATAAACGCTATTATGAATTTAGACTCCAAAACTTTACAGAATTACACGCCTGTCTCCATTCTGCTGAAAACACATATGCTAACCTGCTTGGGTCTAATATTGCAGAATGTCCTGTAACAGGATAGAATATAGGCTGTGGTCATCTTTCTCTCTGCAGAGTGTTTTTGTTATGTCAGCGTAAACGTGTGTGTGTGCGTGTGTGTGTGTATTTGTACTTATATATTTGTGAGGACCAGGGTTAGACTTTGTTTTAAGGTGAGGGTTAATATTAAGGTTAGGGCAGGGTTAGGGTTAGGATAAGGGTTAGGGTTAGGCATTTAGTTGTGATAGTAAAGGTTAGGAATTTATTATGTCAATTACTGTCCTCACAACTATAGAAAAGCATGCATGTGTGTGTGTGTGTGTGTGTGAGTATGTGTGTTTGTTTGTGAGTGTGTGTGTGTGTGTGTGTGTGTGTGTGTGTGTGTGTGTGTGTGTGTGTGTGTGTGTGTGTGTGTGTGTGTGTGTGTGTGTGTGTGTGTGTGTGTGTGGAGTTTACCTGAACGTAGAGCAGATTCAGCTGAACCGGGTCCCGAGAGTCCACGTTCTGGTCCGAGTAGAAGAACTTGCGCCTGAGCAGCAGCGTCTCGCTCTCCTCCACCCCTTGCTCTCTGAACGTCCTGCTGTGGTCCAGCCAGTTCACTGCACAATCAATACACACACACTGTTACCACATCTGCACAAATGAATAGACAATCACTTAACAAAGACATTACTAGAGGAGGACGCTGATGGTGAAATTAACCAGGCAGGTCGAAAACCAGTTTGAACAGACAATTAGCCAAATTAATCACGGAGAAGTGGATTCTTCAGCGAGCAAGAATATCGTCACTTTCTTTATTTTCAGCGGGTATGATAACTAGTTTTTCAAACTCGAGAGGTTGATTTATATATTCAAATGTTTCAGAATTTCTTTTGTGTCCTCTGGGCAAAAGATAACAGGGGTAATTTCATTCAACTTTGATATGTCCACGCAATAAATTAGACCAGAGTGATGAAGCTCATGTCAAGATGATGGCGTTGAGTCAGATTCATTAACGTGAAAATGAGAAATGGGCATGAGGCCATCAAGATATCGACAACACTCCTTCACACTCACTGTCGTCGTCTGTGTGGAGTTTGGCTTTGAGCTTTTCCATCTTCCTCTCATCCCGGAGCTGCAGCGTTCTGTCCTTCTTCAGCGTCCCCATCCCGTCCTCCTTCTTGTCCTCCGTCACCTCCTGAATGAGGGAGTACTCCTCGTAGTTGGTGATTCCTGAAAAGGGCACAAGTTAGCCAGGGGAGGAGTGGGTGGAGGAGGATGCCTCAAACTGGCATGATAATTAGTGCCACGAAAGAGAAAGCGCTTCTCTTAGGCTCTCTTTTTATCTCTCGCTCCGTTCCGAAACAGAAGTGAAGGGAAGCTGGTGCGGAGCCAGCAAAACTAAAATGGGAGCCGAGGAGGAGAAGAAGCCAAGCAGAAAGGCTCACTCCAAACAAACATTTTCTAATAAAGCTATCTGCCAGACACACATCCTTCTCCTCCTCAACCAAATGAGCTTGATAGCAGCCTCCTTTCTAATTGAAATATGCAGCTTAGGGAACACCTCAGTCACAGAGCGGGATGGCACTTCAGCATTTATTACCAACAGGCTTGTTTGAGCTTGATAAACTGTTCCCATTGCGCTTTAAGAAAAATGTGATTAGGACTTTGTCAAGCGTGCACGAAAGCTCCAAAGTGGTTCACTAATGCTGCTGTTCAAAGTATGAAATGAATAACATGTAATAACACAGAAACATAATGCAAAGTCAAGTGCTATGCTGTGGACTAAAAATATTACAGAGGATGAATAATTCAAGCCTTGGCTTCACAAGATTCCTATTAGCAGAGCTGGGAGACTTGACACTTACCTATTCTGCTGCAGATGGTGACCAGCAGCTCGCCCACTGTCTTCGAGTCGTCCACCATGATGGTTTTAATCGCACCATCCAGCATTTTGATCTTTTGTGGCCTTTGCTTCTTCTTATATTCCAAGACGTCCTGAGAAAAAAATGGAGAGGCAGATCAATTTTTTATTCAGGTTTTTTATTTTCTCTTCTATTTGGAACAAAGAGAACACAGCTTAGAAGTTTTACTTCAGACATTCAACTCGAGCTACGCTTCTCTAATCATGTGACACAATCCTCTTTACTACACACCCTCTCTATTCTGTCTATTTAAGCTGCAACCATTCCCCATCTCTCCCTTTGCCTGCTGTTGCTGTGTGTCAGTATCCCTGCCTGTCCACTCAGCCCCCCCACCGACCCAGCATCCACCTGTAGCAGTGTTAATTTTGGCAGCTATTTTTGATTTAGTCTTAGTCTTTTGACGAAAATGCATATTAGTTTTTAGTCACATTTAGTAATTTTTATCCTTCTTAGTTTTAGTCGACGAAAACAAATTACATTTTAGTCTAGTTTTAGTCGACGAAAACAAATTACATTTTAGTCTAGTTTTAGTCGACGAAAACAAATTACATTTTAGTCTAGTTTTAGTCGACGAAAACAAATTACATTTTAGTCTAGTTTTAGTCACATTTAATAGCCAAATTAAACTCCTTATCTTCCCTTCTCAGGTCCAGGGACCCCCTGTGTTGTGTCTACAACTGCATACTAGTCTAGCTTTCAGTACTTAGGTTGTCCATTAGATATCCCTCCTATAGGTCTATAGCAGGGGTCGGCAACCTTTACTATCAAAAGAGACATTTTGCCCCCTCTTCCCCCAAATAAAATTTGTCTGGAGCCGCAAAACATATTTGATAACAAAGCTGATAAAATTTAAATAAAGTTATACTATACTAATCTGTAGATTATTGCATTTATGAAATTATAGAACAACAATAAAGAAAACTGTTGACATTTTATTTATTTTTACCTGTTACAACAAAGGGAAACACCAAATGCTTATGAAGAGGAGAAGAAAATACACAGGCAAGTGTAGGTCTACTTTGAAATAAATTAAACGCAGAACTATGTAGGGTTATTTGAGTCATCCCCATATTTGTGGGAAGTGTATGAAATAAGAAGTACCCTATTTTGAAATAAATAAAAACATATAGCTGCAGCCTATATATTTTAGTTGGCGTTGGCGAAATGTGAAAACAAAAATTGAAAGCAGATCAGACTGGAGGCGGACAGTGAAACTGCAGCTCGGTACAAACCAACTGCAGCCTCTGCTCTGATCCAGAAGCTGCGGCGCTGATCTCAGAGCAGCTGAGACCAGAGAAACTCTGTGTTTTCACTGTTTCCATAGTTAAGAAGCAGCCGGTGAGTCAGTGAGCGGCCTGCTTCAAGTGAACGAGCTCTGATCTCACTGTGTCTCTCTGAGCGAGTGCGCTGCGGCAGGGGGCGGAGCCGCGGGACCGGTGCACTGTCTGGGAGCACACACACACACATGCACACACACACAGACACACACACTCGCCGCTCCGGGTACTTCATGACGGCCTGATACGATTATGTTTTTAAAAATTGTTGTGACTTAGTCAACCGCCAACATTTTCGTTTCGTCTCGTCTCGTCAACGAAAATTAAAAATAGATTTCGTCATAGTTTTTATTTTCAAAGATCCATTTCGTTACGTCTTCGTCTCAGTCATGGGAAAAGGGGCGTTAACGAATATTTTTCGTTATCGTTATCGTCAACGAAATTAACACTGACCTGTAGTCTCCGACAGGGAGGTCAAACGTAGAAGCTCATCACTCACCATTATAGTCATGTGATCTTATCTGAGGAAGTGATGAAGTGGGAGCCTAGACGCCAAACTCTAACTATGTTTTGTCGATGTAATAAATATTTCAGAGCGCACATACGGACTACAGGTGTAGCAAGGTACAATAACCCATCTATTCTCTTCTAACACCAAGGACATTCGGAGCAAACAGACAGAATATGTTATTATTTTTCCAGTTTATTATCCAGAGTGTTACACAGAATGGAATCAGTGCACGGTTCAGTTGTCTTTCGGTGTGACTTAAAGCCAGACTGAAGAGTCTGCTGTGTATCTGCTCAACGATTTTGGGTCAACCTCTTGATTCAAGCTTTCCAGCAGCTGTAAACACTAGATGAATGTTGTCACTGGCAGATAACAATACATCTGACCGCTCTCATGTTTTATTCGAGGAATATCAGCTTCGGCCTTCTAACAGAAGATTCAAAATCCCTCAGGCTCGACTGAAGAATTATTTTGTTGTTAAATCATAGTTTGAGCTCTAAGAAAGACAAAGTTTTCCAGTGTGGTCGAAGCACAGAATTTTAAACAATTCCACAATCACTTGTTTTGTAAATGTTCGATGCAATGTCATCTGTTTGTGTGCAAAGTTTGTAGAATTCATTTTTATTCTGTTGTGTAATTATACGCAGTCTTTATGCGAGGTGATGGATGTTTTTTGGATGCACGACACATTTCAGAAAAGATCCTGATAAAGTGTCATCTGATCTAATCTAATTTCAAACGGAGTTGTCCGACTGAAATGTATTCAATGATGTGAGGGTTTGCTCAAAGCTATAGAGCTCCCAGTCAACAACGAATGACTGAAATGTCGACCTTACTGAATCAGGAATTGTGCGCGGATGTTGGTCATATAATTGGCTCCTCTGTGTAAACTGTGGCCCTGTCACAGCTCTTGGTTTAGAAAAACCCTTTATCCACCACTGCACAGTGACAGCAACCACCCTACTGATCGCTGCTGACAGAAAACCGTGGTCGCTCACAGCGAGCAGGGAGGCATATATTTTCCCAGCTCCCTCTGGGAGATGTAAATCAGTTTGAGAGATGATGAGCGACACTGACGCAGCTCCACCTCAGACTATACGACTTAATCTTACGCCATTTCGCAGCATGTAGTAATCCAGGGTTCTTCCAGACTCCAGCCAGATTCCTTTCCTGGGATCCTCGTCAGAAAGGAAGAGGCCATAATCCGAGGCTGAAAAAAAACAACACAGAAAATTCAGACTCAGATGCTTGTAGATTTCCATTATGTAAATGAGACACTATGCATGATAAACCATTTCTCAGTCAGCCAGCACACCTTGTCCTGACTGGGCCTCTGGCACTCTCTCCCTGATGATTCTGCACGCGTCATACACGGGCGTGCACGGCTCAAACTGCATCGTCTTCACCACGTTGCACTGGCGGACGCAGATCTTCAGCGACAAGGCCACCATCTTGACGGGTAGTCTAACGGCCTCACCGACCTACACACCTGCAAAACACACATGGGTTTGAACACAAGGTGAGTGTGTGAAGTCATACTGTTAATATCCCGAATAGATGGTTTGTTTTTTCAATATATACTTGAAGGTGTGAAGAGGAAGTAGTGGAGGTAGATTTTTACACCGCACGAGAACAAATCATCACAATTACCTCCTCAGGGACCTTTTCACCTGTGAATATTGAATACGTGTCGTGCCGTGCCCGACTCAGCGGCTCCTTGCTCTTCCCCCGCTGTTCTGATATTAAAGGGTTACGCGCACGGAGAGATTGCAGCGTGTGTAGAATTAGCTGAACCAAGGCAAGCGGCATCATCTCTCAGCAGAAAAGGGGGTTGGAGAAAAAAGTGCAAATCTCGGCAGAAATAACAGGAGCGGAGTCAAAACAAGAGAAATGACAATCTGTCACTGCATCATTATTCTCTATTCTCTGGGTTTGCACTCTCTTCACAGTAAGCAGACTTTGCTGAGGGTGTTTTATCACAAACAGCAATTAGGGTGAATCAGTTCAGATATTCAGAGATTCATACGTGCAAAGAAACAGAAGAAAAGAAAGAAAGCAATTCTGCAGAGTGATTCTCCTCCTCCTCTTTGACCTTGGCTTCAAAGAGGAATGAATGGGAAGTAGGAATAGGGTCATTTATACCAGGGAGGATCGCTGCCTCTTTATAGATCTAAAATCTATTTAATACTTTATGAAGAACAGAAATTAGTCTGTGACTAATTCAAAGCCAACCCATCTCCTCTGGTATATTAGCAGAGATTATTACCTCCACCAAGGAGGTTATGTTTTCATTAGCGTTAGTTTGTTTGTTTGTTTTGAGACCAGATTACCATGAAACTGTAGGTGGAAGGATGTGCTATTGGTCAGGAAAGAAACCATTACCTTTTGATCCAGGAATTTAATTTAATTATTTCTAGCATTGTGAGATTTCTAACATTGTGAGCGTTTTTCAACATTTTGCCTTGATTTCTCAGGGAAATATTCATTGCTCTTGACGACAAAATAAAGACCTAGTGAATTTAAATTTGGTTTCATTTGATGTAGTCTAGTGAGAGCCATTCTATTTTTTATTATAAAATGAATCTATTATTTCCTACATATATGGTTAATAATACCTAAAATGTCAGAATACAGTGAAAATTGCTCCTCACAATTTACCAAATCCCCAATCCCCATAATCTAATCACTTGTTTTGTCCGAGAAAGATGTTCAATTTAATATCATAGAAGACCAATACACTGGACTGGATATTTGGAATATTTCTTCTTTAAAAATAACCTAAAACGATCAGGAGAAGGAATTTCTGGTTCAGTTAATTGACTTATTGTTTCAAATGCTCTACATTCTGAAATCAAAGTATTTTTCCTCCCTGGTTGGATGTGAAGGCAAAAGTTAAAATCTTCACACTGACTCAATTCAGATCTCAGTCACACTTGGAAACAAAGAGTTTTTCTGTGCTCACATCTCATCCACACACACCCCACCCCCCCACTTCCCGTCCCTTTTGAGGCAGAGCAGAAGTGAATTTTCTATAATCGAGTTGTGAATGAATCTTCCTGTGACTGTAGGTCTGTCATGGCCTGTGGGTTCCTCCTGTCCAACCGGCCCTCTCTTTCCATGCCTGGATTTTTTTCTTCATACAAAGTGGGAAAGACAAGCACAAAGGAGAAAAGGGGTAATGGCGCCACATGAGCTCTTCTCCACACAAGCTGGCAGAGAGGCCCCATTGAGTTTTTGTCATCCAGCTCTTTCCTCAGATACTCTCCTCTAGACAAACAGCTTGAGACCCCAGACCGACAACCCAGCAGGACGCATGGACACAATGTAACCCTCCCTTCCCTGACACACACTCACCAGATATACAGAATATGCTGTGAACATTTTTAATATATAAGTTTCTCAAGGTGCCATAGTTACCACTCACTATCTGTTGTGAGCAGCATCACTCTCTTCACAGAGTAATGAAGGACAGAAACCACATGATCAAACCCAGGAGGATAATGATAATCCCTGAGCTTACAGTAGTGTCAGCGCACATTTTTCACTAGGATCCTCGTGCAAACACTCCAGTGCAGCCAGCTCCTCATTAGCTCTGCTCTCAGGCACGGATGGATCCCCGTCTGAGAGAGGAGCAAACAGAAACAACTCACTTTCTTAGGCTCCAAAATTCAATTTCCAAGCCGTATCTCCCGTTACAATCACCAGTCCACCAGGAGAAGGAGCATCCTGCATTGAATTAGGTTTTTTTACAGATTAAATATGGAGACATGGAAATGGCCAAAGGGCAGATTCCTTGGGGGAGACGCAACAGGGCCAGAAGAGAGCAGGGAGGGCAGGTGCCATCTAGAGAGAATGCAACTGTAATGACTGACCTTAAAAACAGCAGCAGAGCCAGAGAGCAACAACTGCTGCCATTAATCCACCAGTCTGCCACACAAGTGAGGAGAAGGCCGGACAGCAACCTTAAACAGTGTCGGTCCGTTTCTGATCAGTTTGTTTGGACCTTGTATTCCAGATGCTTCCGACAACACAGTCGACTTTGAAGCAGAATGACCCCTTGGGAGCGAACAGCGTGTGAATGAGAATGAATAACATCCTTTCAAGGACCAGGCGCGACACTTTTCTGTGGTTTTTATTTGATCAATATCAGAATAAATGTCTGCGTGTCTCCCCTGCCGTGAAGCAACGAGAACGTGGAGAAATGCCGAGTACAACAAGAGCCGGGATCAGTCGTTGTGAAGGAGACGTGCTCTGGCGACCTGGAGCCACACTGTGGAGTTCCAGCTGTGAGGAAAGCACAGGCTCTTTGCAGCTGCCTTGAACTTGTTCAATGCTGCAATCACACGGCAATTACTGTATGAGCTGTGCTGTGTGAGTCACCCGAAAGAATTCTTACTTAAACAAACATATATCTTCCTATACAGTTTCACTAAACTACAAGTTTGAAGGTGTGGTATGGGGGATCGCTAGAAACGAAGTTGATTGTTGAGTCTCATCTCCAGAGAGGTTCCGTACTAACGTTGTGTGATGGATGCTCTCTGTCCTGAACCCCTCCCTCCAGACTAGCATAGGCAGATACACACCGCTCATACACACACACAACCCACGCACATTTAATTGCATCTTTTGTCCTAGTCTCTTACACACTTATTTTTAGGCTGCTCTGCAGTGTAGGCAGTGGTTGCCAATGCTCGAATAGTGAACTTTCATGTATGTTTTTTTTCCCTCAATTTATTCAAGAGCCTGGTCTTTCAGTGAAAACAGAACTTGTCGATTTCACGTTCAGATTTTGTAATGTTCTCACTCAAAACCCTTCGCTTGCACTCAGATATAAATCGGCTTCTGCTTAGATTTCCTGTGCTCCAGCTTCCGCTCTTCTCCCCTCGTACTCAAATGGCTTTTGTGCAAAAAACCTCAACATCTTCATGGAGGAACTCAGCAGATCAGCGGTCAACATTGAGCGGAATAAAGCATCTCAAATTTTGTTTACGTTATTGGAACACTGTTGCAGGCATCTTTAAAACCAAAATAGTCGCCGCACCTACATCTGGCATGCTATTGGTTGGGTTGGTTGACATGTTGCACCAAAATTAATCCGAGCATAGATGAGAAATCTGAGATCAGATGCAGAAGCAGAAGCAGCATTAGCATGAGAAAACAGCTGAAGCTTGAGCGCAGGAAACCTTAGCACCAGCAGGGTATATCTGAGTGCAAGCGGAGGGTTGTAAGTGAAAGCATTACAAAATCTTAACGTGAAATCATTAAGTCCTGTTCTCAAATTGAAAGACCATGCTCTTGAATAAATACAGTAGTAAAACGTATTCCTGTAGCATTTTCCTGAAATTGATTCAGTCTAAGATTTTCACCGAAGGGACATGAACGTGCATGCTGGGTAGAATAGCCAATTAGGAGCTCCCTCTGCCCGAATTGCCTTGTAAAAGTCTTGTTTTCTCTGAGATCAGTTGATTCACATTATGCTGAAAGGTTATTATGTGATTATTGCTCAACGTTGCCCAATATATTAGCTTTAAGATGTAGGTGTACACTATTGATATAATATATTACGCATATAATTCCTTATTCCCAAAGAAGCCAATCAAATCTAAACCATCCCCCTACATTGCTCAGGATTGTCAAGGTCAGCCCCTTTAACAGAGATCACAAGAGACAGAGTAATGATTTCCTGGTAGGCTGTGTAGTTCAGACTCTTCAGGAACACAAGCAGAACAGTGATGCAGATGCAAACGCCTCTCGTCTTCTACGCTACAATCAGCAGCAGTTACTGTGAGTTTGAAGGCATCCTCTCAGGGATACGTTGTCGATTCGCATGTCGCCTCTGAAGAAAACACGACTATTGTTAGGGTTGACAATTAGACTTTAACAGGCTGTGATGCAACTGGAAATAACCCCAGAGCTCAAATGAAACCGCCAGTAAAGCAGCAGGAGAGCACTGTGGCTGCAGCCTTCACTAACCTCACAAATACACTGAAGTGGCCTTTATTGTGCCAAATTATCTCCACTCTGGCCATCTATTATTACTGTGTAATTTAAGCATGTAGCATGTCAGTGACATTGCGAGTATCTCTGACCTCAGCAGTTATCCCGACTGTTGAGAACAGCGGGATTTAAGCATGTGTGCATTGACAAAATGCTAATTTACACCACAGTTCCTCCTCCTCTCTCCTGCGCTGACAAGCCTTTATCCCAGTCTGTTTGAAAGCAAGGTCAGATTCCTGCAGGACCACAGCGCACGTCTCAGGAGACCATTACACTTTCCTGGAACACAGGCGGTCCGGCGGTGGTTCACGTACTGTAGCTGCAAACAAAGGTTGTTTTGATCCAATATTCCTGGATTCCTGAAACTGCATTTCTGCTCAACCCCACAGTGGAGGGCCTGTCAAGGTCAGCGGTGTTGTTTTCCACCAGATGTGAACGCTGCCTGTCAATTTATTGTCTGCTGGTCTATCATTTCCAGCACTAATTTGAATTGGTAAATCCGGGAGAACCCTAGAGGTATAGACATTAATCAGCCACCGTAAATACATCTTGATTATGTGGATCAGGCTCAGTTGATTTACAACTAATGTAAAGCAAATTACTTTACATCTATTTAGGGGCTGTAATCTAAACAGCACAAGGGGCCACGGAGATGTTGCCATATTAACTTGTCAAATTAAAAACATGAGGAGAATATAATTATGGAACACTGACTATGTGTAACAATACATTTAGCACATCTTTTTGCTTAATACATATAAAAATAACTATGTCATTGATTACATATACCATTTTAACATCACATCTTCCTCATACCTTGCAGAGATGATATTTCTTGTTAAGATATCCCTGTGCATGTGAAAGGCTTCCACCTCCACCTCTGTCACTTCCTGCGGACGATTCATAAATTCATTAATAATTGATCCTTCCGGATACAGCTATCATCAGACAGCATCGAGAAAAAAGAACTGACCCTTTCTATTTAAAGTTCACCTGGATTAATACGAACACGCTGACATGTTATAAGTGGCTCGCACATCTTTATTTCAATAGACTTTCAACGTGTGCTCTAAAGCCCCTCACAGCTATATTGACCTTTTTTTTTTTTTTTTTTTGCACATTTTAGAATTAACCTTGCTCTGACCCACTTGTGGACTGCTGGCTCGGCCCCTGGGTGACACGCTCTGCTCTAATGCAATTTGAGGGTATAGATACTGAGAGAAATTATGAATCTTGCCCTTGTCACACGGACGGAGAGAGCAGCTCCTCTTAATCTAAAAATATCTAGCGAAGTAGAGCATCCTCCTGCAGAACCATTTTCAAAAGGAATCCAGAGGCAGAGGCAGCGTAATAACTGCAACTGTTCCTTCCTGATATTAAAAGACAGAGGCATTCACTGATACCGACACCTATAGAAATAGAGTAAAACAACTTATATTCATACTTGAATTTCAAATCTTGAAGACATGACAGAAATTCTTGAAGGAAAATTCTTCTTTTATTCAAATATAAGTCTTTATTTTTTATTTTTGAGTCTGTGGGTTGTTAGAAACGTTACCCAAACACCAACTAGCTGAATTATTTTGGAGACATCCCTGCTGCATTCTCACATGGACTCACTCCGACATGTTCTGGACATTTTCTGTGTAGAACTGGTCAACTCTGTATACTGGGAATAGCAGTGATACAGCTGTGACAGGATAACAGCCTGGATGACGCGGCTTTAAATTAGCTATGATTCTAGAGTGATAAAAGCTACCCTTCACAACACGTGTAAGGTGTTTATCAAAGTTCATACGTGTGCCATCCGTCATCCCTCATCTAGTGAAATGAAGAATGAGCCTCCTTATAGAAGCAGACAGAAGCAGCTACCAGAGGAGGAGAGGAGCTCCACCCAGCATCTGCAGTCAGTCAATCAATGGTCTGGTGCTTCGCTCTCGCTCTCTCTCTCTCTCTCTATCTCAATGATAGTGGTTAATGTTGGCTCAGACAGATATTGGCCCAACATTTTTATTCCATTAAATACCCTGATGGTTCAGCTCAGTCCAAAAAAAACAGAGGATTCAGCCCATGATGATTTCATTATCATTATCAGCCACATTTGAAACCATAAATCTCTTACACTGCATTTACACAATGTGGTCTGTGCTCCACTGGCCTACATCTGGTTTTTGACCAATGACTATTGCATGCAAAGTGATGTAATGAAGTGAAACAGGGAAAACATTTGGAGTCAATAGTTCAGTGTTTTGGACTTCAAACATATTTTCAATCCAAAGAACAATTTGCTTTAAGGAATGAGGATGCATTTCATCGACTGACATGTTGATTCATTTAACCGTCTCAGATATGGTAACATTCTATGAAACCTTACACTTTAACGGCACACTCTTTGTGCTTGTTCATATCAAGTCAAAGAAAATATTTTGTTATGTGCTGGCTGAATTTATGAGTATTATGAGTATAAAATTCTGAACAGGTGCTTGTCAAGTGGCTTCAAATACTCAATCCACTCAGGTTTGATGTCGACATACTTCAGTGTGTTCAATCTGGAAGTAATTTATTTTCCCACGGAGTTTCAGGCTCGCAACGAAACCCAACAGATTTCTCATTTTTGTTCAATAACTCATATATTGCTATTACTAACCAATATACTATATGACCTGAATGTACAACCCTGTGTGAAATGCAAATAGGCAATTCACGTTTGTTAAACTATAAGAGTACTCAGTAGAGCACAAACCTCCGCCAACAACCAACGGTCGCCTTACATTCGATAAAGCCACACTACATTGCACACACTCCTAGATATCAGTCCCCGAAATATGCCTGATTATTTTCATCGAGATCAATGAATTATTCCCAATGAAGAAATGAACTATCAAAGGAATGAAAACCAACCAACCAACCATCCATTCAACCAAACAACCAACCAATCAACCATCCAACCAACCAACTGACCGACCCACCGAACAACTAGCCAATAAACAAACAGGGGCAGAAACCAAACCTCTGAGGAGGAGCGAATTAAATATTAGTGCTCACCTGGTAGCATATAGATAACAGTCTACTTGGGACAGTATTACTATTGATATCACTACATATTTACTGTTTCAAAACCCCTGATGCTGAAGTTATATTTTCAACTGGAAATCATAAACATTAGCTGGTACATTAGCTGCTTCTTAACAGCAGTTGAAAACCATGGTCCTGATGTACCATCGTAACTAATGTTTCAGGGATCAAAATCTCCAACATGGACATGTGAATCACAGCCATGATTAAATCCCCCGAACACTCCAAGGTGATTAAGGCACTTTGCCCACTGGGCCTGATTGACTTCACCTTCTCTGTCACACCAGCCACAGTTGGCTGTGAGATGCAATCAGCCGAGTGGACTTTTATGCATACTGTTAAATAACACCAATCACAGGAGGAGACACGGTTCATTTTGGAGATTTTACATTCTGTAGTATTTACATTCGCCCAATTTGTGTGGTTTAGTTTAACATGGAAACGTGGCCAAATCTTAAGAGCAGGCACAGATCTGGGAGTAATTATAAAATAAATGTTTAAATGGTGAAAATGTTATTCAATTAACATCAAGAGTATTCAGTAGGGTTATTATATAGAAAGAGTGTTTACAGGCTGTATTTCAAACAAATCTTAACCCCCGGCTGTGACCTTTGACCTTTTCCTTCACTCACGGAATGACACTGACATGCACATTAATATTAATGTTCTTCAGTGGCAGCTTAAGAAATCCACCCAGTACACGATGTACCCAAAACACAAGACATGTTTTAGTGCTCAGCAAAAACAAACCCAGACACTGTCTTCCTATAGATTCTTTCAGCCATGTTTTTCAGACTAGCAGGGAGAATTGTGGGAATTAGCCTTTTGTTGTCGTTCTGTTTCTGCATGACACACTGTGATAAGAAGGTCTGTGTGCCAGCAGAAGAGTATAAGCAATTTTATCGAATGTAGAGAAACAAGCACGGGGAGATTAAGGAGCAGCAAGATGAGACTCCACAGATGTGACAGTAATTAGTGTAAGAATAAAAAAGAACAAGGCAGAGCCGGCTCGTGAAATCATTGCATCAGAATTACAAAGGTCACAGTTGAGATGACAACCCTGCATTGTGTTAACGTCAATCTAACTCTCCTTACACCATATGAGAAAAATCAAAGCAGGTTGTTTTACTATCAAAAAAAAAGCAGCAGCTTGCAAAGAGCTGCCTGCCAAGTGCCAAGAGATTTATTATTAAATACAAAGGCCAACAAAACAACACAATCTTTTAACGACTGCATAGTAAATTCCTCATATTGTAGCATGATAAAATGTACAATAGGCTGAGGTGAATGTGGACAGGTCCCCACGGTAGTTGTGGGGTGATCAGAAACATACTGATGATATATCTTCCCCACCAGCCCCTCTGCTTATTCTATTTCATTCTCACCTTCGTTTGTTTATTGGTCTGTTATAGTTACCATGGAAACACACAAAAACTACTGGACAGATTGCCACGAAACTTTTTGGAAGGATGTGGTAGGGATCAAACACGAACCCGTTTAGTGTTGGTGCTGATCAGGATCATATGGTCGATCCAGCAGTTTTATTCCCTTTCTTGAACATCGTGAGATGTGTGTTTTTCAACATTTCCTTTGTTTTCTCAGAGAAAAATTCGTGGATTTTTGATGGAGAAATTCCATACTGGTATTTATGAGTGTGTGCAATGTGGTGCAGATCCACATTGAAGTCTGTATCTAGTGAATATAAATGTGTTTTGGCAGAGGTATGTGCTCTGAGTGCCGTTCTAGTTTAGACATGAAACCCATATGGTTATTTACACATCAGTTGCAGCTCCCTGGTTCATCAGATAAAAACTCCAATCAATGCTGAATACTCAAAGTGTCAGCAGTAGAGCAGAGTTGCATCACAGTGTTGACTGTCAGGGGATTAGGTGTCAGAGCAAAAAATAAAAGAGCCTCTCCTGCAATAATTTCTGATTCAACCCGATTGCTACAAGGGAACGAGACAACATTGATAAGCCAATCTGCAAAGTGTGTCAGATGAAGGTGGAAGAATCTGAAGGTTTCACATCTACACTCACACACCTATAAGTGGAGTCCAAAAGTGAGGCTGCCTGAAGTGGAATCTAACGTTAAAGATCAAAGTTGGTGCCAACACATGTCTTTTCTTGTTAAATGTCCAGTGAACAAGTTTATTACTCAGTGGGAAATATCCCACATCGTGGCATCCTAGGTTTGCATGCATTACAGCACGCACATCAACAACAGACAGAAAGCAAACACCACAGACTTCATCGACTCAAACCACTCCATCGTCCTGCGGTGTTAGACGACACTGTCACACCTCAGGTTCACACAATCTGCGTGTTTTGCCTGCAGTGTCGCGCCCTCGTAAATCAGGTGCCTCCAATCTCCTCCTGTCTGCGCTGAGCCTCTCTCTCATACTTCAGTAGCTGACTGCCTACTACCACTTGCATGCTGATTACAGTATCAAGAGCAGTGGAACGGAACATGCCCTGGCTTCGCTCCAGAGTGTGATACAGCAGCGGACTCTATCAGCGCTTCGTATCCTCCAGCACGCTGTAAAGGAAGAAACGTGACACATGAAGGCGGATGTACTCTGTTCTGGCTCTTTAAGCAGAACCAAACATTTAGCTTAGAACACCACAAGCAGACATACCGGATCAGTTTGATTGTTAAGAGCAGTTACACATTAGTTCCTCCTGCACAGCTTCTGGTGGGATGTGCTCTCAGCAAGCTCAGCAGTGCATTATAAAAGGAAACACTTATCTATAACAGTATCAAAGTAGACATTGTAGGAATGAAATCCCCTGTTAATGGTGAGTGAAACCATGTTGTTGCATGAGAGGAGGTTCAGGGAGAGGCCATGTTGTTGGCCCATTGTTTCCAGATCAGCGACTCCGCCCACAGTTGCCATGGCTGCTGCGGTGCCCACCTTTTCCTGGACTTATAAGGCCCGACATCCACTCTGCCCTCAGGTCCACATCTACTGTGCAGCCGCTCAGGGTCACTCGGACGCAGGTTACGCTCCCCAGTGATTTAAAGGAGTTCGGCTTTTAAATGTCAAGCGCACAAGGTCAGAGAGATAGCGCCGTGACCTCATGAGGGGCTGCTTTATGTAAGGGTGCGTACACGACTACACAAACCTCAGCTTCACCCAGAGGGCCTCTCAGCTCTCCTGTCACACGTACATGGAAGCGCTCAGCAGCAAAAAGAGATTGAGGGAGTTTGCTTTGATTCATGTTGAAAGAGCGCGTCTGAAAAATGAAAATACTTCTCTGTGAAAGTGTCACTCCGATTTCACAGGAGCAGAAAAAAAAAAGACATAATGTAACGTTTTGTGAAGGGAGCTGCAACGAGAGCTGTGAGAATCATCAGCCGGTGGATTGATCCCCACAGTGCAGTGAAGAAGACGTACGTGCACAAAGGCAGGTAGTCACTTTAGCTGAAACCTTTTCCCTGCGCTCAATTAACCAAACAGCTAACCAGAGAGTGCGTTCATTCCCAAAATGATGAACGGCTGATCTACATCAACATCTAGACCGGACAGTAAAAGTTGAAAGCAAACAATGCAAAAGCCAAAGCAAACGAAAAAGCCCATTATTCTGTGAGCATGGGAGTACATTCCGAGCACGGTATCACTGTGCGACTCCGTGCCGTTTTGTTTTTCTCTCAGCGAGGACTAAAAGCACTCAAGAATCCAATGTTTAAGTTGGCTGGAGATGGCGTACACAACGACTTTCCCTCAGATAAATACTGTCCACCTCAGAACGTTCTGCAAGCGGAGGCTGCGAGCCGGAGGCCTGCCTGTATACATGTTTTTAACAGGACTGCTTTTTTCTGGTGGGCGTGAAGTAGAAAACAGAGATGAATCAAAAAAATCTTTAGGTAGCTTGGTTATGAGAAGGAACGGCATATACACTCAAATGATTTTTAGTGGCGTTATCATGACACAGAGCCAGCAATAAAGTTCTAAATAAATAAAATATTTCTACTGATCGGACTTACAAGTTGCAATGCTATATAAAGACTTACATTTTTGCCCAGAGTCACAGATTAAGTTTTCTTTATCAAATAAATGATCTGAAGAATTTATAAATGAATCATTACATTCTTATATAAATCTGCTTGTTTCACTGTTCATGTGTGTTGGTAAGTTACAAATATACAACATGATAACTCATAACTGCAAATCAGTTATTATATTAATTATTCCCCCAAAAAATTATATCAAATCCAATTTGATTTGTAAAGACCATATTCACAAATAACTATTTGCGTCATAGGACTCTACAATCTGTACAAGGAGGGACATCCTCTGTCCTTAACCCTAGTTTAGGTATAATTAAGGCTATTTGTTCATTTATTAAGTTTATTTATCCTTAAATTGACAGCCACAGCCTCACAACCTGACACTTGTACTTTGAAGCTGAGCTGTCTCTGTTTCCATCTCTGGATGTCTTTGTCAAATTTAATTGTATGAGTTGGATGAAGTGACTCTGTGTTGCGCTAAATGACATTTAACTACTTAATTCGATACAAATACAGTTCATTTTAACAGCACTTCCACAACACAGGCTATCGAAGAATAAGATCACACCCATCAACATTCATTCACTGGTGTACCTCAAAGACAATGAAATTAGGAAATACCCTCTTGAAGGGATATTTTTTAATATACAATGTGAACAGCTGCAGATGAATTACTGTACATTTCTACACAACTCCACTAAAAGCGACTCTTGTAGATTCTTTCCCCCCCTGAGATCTGCTCAGGACATGTGAATCACACAATACAGCACCAGATGGGAAAAAGTTACAGGAACACATAAATTATACAGCATACAGTTTTTTCTGCATCCAAATGATATCCTAAAGAGGACTGTCTGGCCATCACACATGGATTTCCACCCCCTAAACTTCCAAGTGTTTCTGATTACTGGAAACAAACATCTCTGGCTCAAATCCGCATCACAAACATCTGGTCAACTAACCGCCCGCCCACACACGGCATGGATATCCTTTGCATATTGTGCAACAGGGTCAACTGAGACATCCACACTGACTGCTTGACATTCTTCCTGTGCATGCGTTCAGCTCGGCACCATATGGACAGAGGGGAAACAAGCGCAGCTCATCCCTGGACACGACTCGCAGCCGGACCTCTACTGAGGCAGAGGAGCCACAGGATAAGGAGCAGAGCATGTAAGGGATACTGCCATGCTTAGTTAAAGACTCACAGCCTCCCTATTTCATGCTCCACATCTGCCGGTTGCCATGGCAACGCTCAATTTGGGCAATTCCCAGGTCAGGTGGCTTCTGTCAGCTCCGGGGAAACAAACGGGGCCTTTTCTGCAGCAGCGGCGTCGTCTACAGAAGAAACCAATGAATGATAAAAGGCCCTGACTTTCATTAGTGGTTCTCTAAGATGGTCACTGAAGTGCTTTCAATGGCTACACACACTCAGCGTTTAAAGAGACAAGCTGCCACTGCCATAGATCAGCTGAGGGCAGTCTGAACCACTTTCACTGAACTTGCTCTGTACTTTCTAATGAGGCTACATAGCATCGAGTTCAAGGGTTTGATGACACAAAATAAAATAAAACCAAGACCTAGGCTAAACAGCCATATTTCAAGTCCTATCATTTCTGCGGGATCACAGCTTTTGTGACTCAGCAGAATGCGAGCTCCAAAAACCAAAAGCAACAACGGTGAAATGAACACCTCTCCCTTACACACTCAGGCTACACTTGTTAATACATTCAGCATTTCTGCTGTTACATGGTGCTATTCTCTGAAGTTCTGTGAGGGTGAACAGTTTTTCAGCTGTGCGTTGTCGTTCAAGCCTCATTTGGGCAAAAAACACACCAAAGTGCAGAAAGCAAGGAATCCCACACAAGTCTGGCCGTGTATCAGAAGTTCAATTACAAGCTGGTCATTATGACAGCATGGGTGCAGTTGAATAACCCAGTGTGGGTTTCATACAAACATGAGCAGCCGATCATTAGCAGCAGGCGTCTGCAGAGGCGGGATCCGGTGGCTCAGCTGGAGCCTGTGTGAGAGGTTCTTCGTCTCACCGGGGAAGTCCAGAGGAAGCATATAGCAGACCAAGTGCTCCCCAGCTCCTTTCTCTTTAACCTGATTACTGTAATGAGCTTAGAGACTGTTGCATACACAACATCTAATGTGGAAGCACACAAACACACTGTCACTGGCAACTGAATGCCAAGTGCAACATCAGGATCAAACCCAGCACGGCTAGAAAGCTCAGCGGCCATAGGATTGTTATGGTGATAGAAAAGGAAACCACAATTTGTAAAGGTGAAGGTTAAGGTGAAGCGTGCCTGTTTATGAGGTAGCTCCGAGATCTTTCCAGATAATAGTGCTAATGCCGGGCATCAGCGAGTATGCAAATCTCTGTACCGAACCAATTCCACATCTTTAAATATCTTTAATAATCAGTTTCACCCGGATGAAACTGCAAATTCCTTTTCTTGGATATCACTTCTTCAAAGAAGCTGTATTGCCACTGGTGGGTACATGACACAGGTTTGTAGACGAGTAAGCAGTGATTTCCAGTAATTGGCGTTAGCAGAGCTAGCTAAAACCTGGTAATATTTCACACTGGAAAGTCCCAAAAGAAAACAGAGATTTTTCTTTTGGGACTTATGCAAGACTTCAGTTCAGACTTCAGAGATATTTAAATTTTGCAATTGCTATGTATTCCTTTATTCCTTTTTTTTTTTGTAACAAAACTTTATTTTAAAAGAAGCTTTTTTATTATTTATATCCTTTATCAGACCATTTATTAGCCTGGGTGCCAGACGAACTTAGCCCCGCCCACAACATTTGTTGTTCGGGAAGTTCGGTCTGGAGTCGCTCCGTTGGGGAGAAACTATGCTCAAAACAGAAGCTGTTCGATCCAATCAGATCGTCAGGGCGGGCTTTATACGATGATTGACAGATGATCTACAGTGACGTAATCAACCACGTCACCAAAGAGCGCTGCCTGCCGCTGGAGAGCTGAGACATATTTAGACATATATAGTGTTTTTTATCTATGAGCTGAGATGTGTCGATGCTGCCATCGAGTCTGTTTCAGAGACATCGACAGCGCATTCATTTTGAAAGAGGAACAGAGGAACGTGATCAAGGCATTTGTAGATCGAACAGATGTTTTTGCCGTCCTCCTACGGGATTCATAAAAAGTTGAATGTATCAGCTGGCCCCGATGCTGCAGCCACACAAGCAGTCATATAAATAAAAAGAGAGTGGGGGGGGGGGGGCGCTACGCTCCTCAGCACATATGAGACAAAAGACACATGTTGGGACGCTGTTAATGTTGGAGCAACAAGGAAGTGAATGCTTAAAAAAAACGATTAGCTGCCGTTTCTCCTCCTCGCTGATCTCCTGCAGAGCCATGACAGCGGAGCTCTGCAGCGCAGCTGGCGGATCAGAAGCTCCGTGGATTCCTGGTAGCGACGGATCTCTCTCAGAGCCTCGGTCCCGGGCCGGTAACGATACCGGGCCGGTAGCGAGTCGCGAGGCTCTGAGAGAGATCCGTAGCGGGCTTCTTCACGCCGCCGGCGACCGGGGCTCTCACGAGCAGCCCTGGTCTCCAGCTGCTTCCTGGGGGCTTTGCCTGCGGTGTATATACGAGCGGCATTAGCAGCATTTCCATTGATTTATTTAGAGCGTGAATAAACTCCTGAAACAGACAACTGACAACAACTATGCGTCGCTTGACATACGTCACATACTACGTTGCTCTGATTGGTTGTAGGTCTATCCAATTGAGCGAAGAGGCACTTGGTTTCCTGGTTCGGTTGAAACACGCCCCATAATCACAGCCCAATGGAGCGGTCTCAGACTCATATTCTGACTAGAATAATGAGTCTGACAACGTCAGGCTAACCATTTATACCTCCTGAAAACAGATATCCAAAAATGATCATGTAAACACCTTTAGTTACTATTGAAAACAGATTCTCACTATCTCTTCATCGTAAGTCTAGTTTTATAATTTTATTGGATCCCCTGAGTCATGTAAACTTTGAAGTGATTATATTTTTCTGATCATTGGTCTTTGTTGTATTCTACAATAAATATATCAAGATATAACTGAGCCCTCATGTTCTGTGGAGACAAAAGAGCATCTACTGAGGCTAAATTAGTATCAAACATAGAGGAAATGGTTTAGTGGTTTGACTCACAATTTAAAACAAGGCCTGTATATCAAAGTCTATATTGTGGATTCCGATGTAGGGCTACTGTAAGTGATCCTTAAGAGGATCCTGCTCTGTTCTCATACATTTCTCCACAGTTATATACTAGGGGGCTGGCTAGATCATTCACGAGTTTGTTGAGAACAACTGACACTGAACATTCTTTCCTTTGCTCCAATTATATTTTATATAAAAAAAACTGTCTCATCGGCTAAATAGTTTCCATTTATTCTTGCATTTGTATAATTAATGTGTGAGGACCCTCAAGCCAATTTAATATTGATGCAGCCTTTCCAAGAAACCCTGAATTAAAGGTGTATATAAATATGTGTAATGCTGAGGCAACAACAATAAACACGCCGTACTACAGGTTGTAGGTCCTACTCACTGTGCATAACAAACAACCTTTAAAATCACTTTATTCAAACAGAACTTTCATTTTATTCTTGCCCAAATTTGATTTAATATAGCTTTTTACCATTGGTACTACAAAAAAAACAAGATTTTACCCAATTAATTTAAGATACTAACAAATAATATCAACCATCCTCTGGGGACCCGACAAAGTATCTAAATGGTCTAGTGACTGAGAAAGTTATTTTCCACCATATGTTATCCTGCTTGTTATAGACCGAGCAACAGCTGAAGGACAAGACTGAATGTCAGAGCCGTTCTGTGTATCCGTCCTTGAATAAACACATTATCATGGCTCACACTGTGCAGATGAAAAATCCATAATAACAATAACACAGAACGATAATTCAGACATGAGCCCCGTCAGTCCTCTTTAACGATACACAGGGTGGTTCCCCTAAGCGGCTATTTGGGGGGGGATTGATTGTACCTCATAAACAAAAACCTAATCAGTTCCTGACTGAATATACTGCATCTCTTGAACTACACCACTGGCCATTTCAAAGCTCTGCAGGTTAATTCAGTATCCTCTGAAAGAGGGACAGGATTTAACAACGTAGCACATAATCATTCTTCATTAGCACTTTGAGTATTTGCATATTTGCAAGTGAAAGTCGGTCAGTCCATGATTTTGGTCCTGAATTAAATCTCTCAACCAGGAGTGAATTTCCATGAAGGCTAAAAACATAGTGTAAATTCTGCTGTTTAAGGTTAAATTTGAATGTCGCGGCGTACAGATGCTTGGATGACACCACAGGAGCAACATGGAGGCATTTTCTTTTTTTTCTGTTGTTTTTTTACATTTGAAGAAGGTGTGTGAAGTGAATTTAAATTTTTCCGTGAACTATCCCTTTACGGTACGTCTCACAGATCCACTTGCATGGCTGTGAATCCAGCACTTGATAAAATGTATTTTCTCTTTTCACTCTTTAAAATTGCTTCACCTAAATGTGGATGTGTTAATTTTCTTGTAAAGGTTCTTAACAACATTCAAAGTCAATAACAAGGATCTTAAATACTCACGATCACTGAATGCAACTGTTGACTATAACAAAAGTCTGTTTTTTGTTCTGCTGCTGGTTTCTGGCTATGGCGCGTTAGCCGCTCGCTTACTTAAATGATTATATATATTATCCGTGCTTACTCAACGAGACAAACGTTAGAGTGCATATAATATCATTTGATAAAGCGTGATAACACAATCCATCAGCAGAACGGTCTACTGAACATTTTCATGTGGCTGACTGTTGTACCCGAGGTCAGTGTCGGGGGTGCGTGGTGCTGATAGCAGTGTGTTGTGAGCGTCCCAACCACTGAACAGTTTCCCATGGAGTGTCGCCCTTTCTGAGATTCTCTAATTGCCCTGATGAATTCTGCCACAATAGCACTCGACTCATTAATGCTGACACACACTTCTAATTAGATTGGGGGGAGGGGGACAGGGGGGGCATTCAACAAGCTGATAACTTGAATAATTATTATTTCTGCTTTTTTGAGTCGCGCCGATAACATTTCATTATCCCCACCCAACACAACACCTACGCAAATAGCACGTTATCAACAGCCTCTTAATAATACCTGTCATTTTCATTCACGGCAGTTTATGATTAATTTAAAAAGAAAAAAGTGTAGCGACAACACGGATCAGAATGTGAACAATTCAGTGGGTTTGAAGGCCAAGGACAAACTAAAGTAAAGAAACAGGGCGCAAATGGAAAAGAGAATCTACATACCCAACACATCAAAGTGGTGATAATACCTGATCTTCTTATCCTATACAAGCTATGTCTATCCTCATTAAGAGGCATAAGGACTGCTTGTCTCTTGATCTGTTCTGATGAACATCTGGCCACTATCCACTTCCTCATGGGAATTAACAAAGTTGTAATAAATAGAACATTGCTCCATGTAGATTTAACGGGCTCCTTTGTCCAAAACATTATTTTGGAAGTTCATCGAATGGCAGCAAATGTGCTCAGGAGTGGCAAAGGAAATAGTGATAGTAGAAAGCAGCTGTACTTGTTATTACCTCCAACACAAGGAAGTAATTTTTTCGTCTGCAATTGTTTGTTAGTTAGCTGATTACCTTACTACTACCATACTACTGCACGAACGACCATGAGACTTGGTTGAAGGCTGTGGTACGGCTCAGGGAAGCAGCCATTCAATTTCCAGATCAGTGAACAGATCCAGGATGTTTTCTTTAACATTCAATTTTCCAACATTTTTGTAGATTTTTCGTAGAGACTAATTCATGGGTCTTGATGACAAATCTGTAAAATTAGGTGCAGATCATAATATAAATCAGTCTCTGGTGAATTTTAATGTGATTGTTTTCAGGGGACTGGGAATTTAATTTGAGAGATAGTTCGAACACAGGAAAGGATTCAATTCTCAGTATATAATGATCAGCCACAGGCTCCAGCAGGGGGAGGTTGTAATAAACCAGATCACGTAAATCAGCTGCGTGCAATAAACAATGTGTTTGCTGTTCTCTGCACTTACACAAAAGGGAGAAAACTTGGGTGCAGTTTCGTGCCTAATGAGTTACGACACAAGAATGTCCAAGAACAAAGCACCTTGGATTGTTTAGGATTTAAAATCTCTTAGGAGAGTTAGACGACTAAAATGGAACCCTTGCAGTAATATAGCCAACAAACCCCAGGTTGGCTGTTAGCTTGCAACCCAAGTGAAGCAGGAGAGGTACTGTACAACAAGTTTGAAGTTCTTATTCCCTCGAACTTGCTTTTTTGAAAAAGTGAAATATTGTTGGAGCGCATTAAGACTTTGCAGCTGTATAATAAATCACGAGGAAGACTCAAGTCAACAGTTTCTCTATGAAAACATAAAGCGTATTTAAACCAGTTAAGTGGGTTAAAGGTTGAAACCACAGAACTGAACATTTCCCAAACTCAGCAGCACATGACTGCGAGACGGAAAGAATGGAGTATCTCATAGGAGATAGCAGTTTAAAAAAAAAACCTCAAAGTGTCAGCAGTGCTAAAAAGCAGCGATGTGCTAATGTTAGTAGACCCCAAAAAAACAATCCAGTTTTGCCTAGATATAGAAATGCACTCAGGGCATTTTAATGCATCTGCCAAAACCTTGATTTGATGAATGCTTCAGATGTGATGTAGATGCATGTTGAAAAAAATCATGTATTTGGTCATTAACACCTTGACGTTACCATAAACTCCTGGGAAATACAACGCAAGGCTGTTCAACTGTTAACACCACATAACAGATCATGCATATTTGTCAGTGGTTATGTAGCAATATTTCATACTCTGGCAGACAATACAATGTATTGATAGTCAGAATGTGGTCTAGGTTTAGTTCCAGTCATGGTGTGCAAACCAATCAGGTGCACATGCCTGCATGAAGCATCTTAACATGCCAACGGATGTAAAGGGATCAAACAGGGGCCTGTAGAACAGTTTGGCTGCTTGGTAAGGTCACAGAGAAAAATGTTTTAGATGTCTAGAATGTTGATGGATCAATCAATGATTTAACATAATCAAATATCAGGAAAATGATATGGTGCTTTTTCAGTCTGGACCATTTAAAAGCATTTTACAGTACAGATTTGTCATTCACCCATTCACACACTCTTTAATATTGTGCAGCACTTTCTCTATCACACATCACACACACACTGGTGGCCCAATCTCTTAAACTGTACCGGCCTGAGAGCATTGTTGTCTGTGAAATCCTTTTTTTTCTTACCACCATTAGTCCAAAACTATTTTATTAATTCAGTGTGTTGTGAAACGGAGGGTAAGCGAAAGCAGATAATGTTTGTCATTTTTTTATATTTAATTGTTCATTACTAAAATAATGGGCATTAATTTAATGCCATTGACAAATTGTTCAATTGTTGCAGCACAAGACTGAATCGCTCACTGAACAACACACTGTCATATTGCAAACTACTTAATGCTTGTAACAATGCACCCAGGAATATCAAGTATGAAATATGTCTGCCCATATGAGATAAAGAACTGCAGAATAAAAGAATAAAGTGAAAGAATAACATTCGTTTGAAATTGCAGAAATCCTTCACAAGCATATTTACATTGGGTCCATCAATGTTCTCTGTCAGTCTACTGCTGACAGGATAGACGGGTAGAAAGACTGCAGGCACTGGGCATACACATGGGTAGGAAGGAACGCAAGCATGTAGGCAGGCAATGAATTGTGCCCTCGTCTGTTCTTTAATAAGTGGACAACCCGTCCATATCTCAGTTGCCTCGCCTCAGATCTCTGTAAGGGGAGCTATCACCATGTTCATTGGCAGAGATGTGTGGGAGAACCTGACAACCTCCGTCTCCAGCCTTGGTTAACAAGACAAAAAGTTATGCACCAAAGATCTGTAGAAAAAGAAGAGAGAAGAAGAGGAAGCCCACGGCACCGAGCGCCATCTCCGCCGCTCTTGGTCAAACTTCCACATCTAATTGTGAGGCCGAGCACACACCTGTGACACTCCACTCGGATACAGATTCTTTAATCTCTCCTTTTATATGACATGTAATCTGCATCTACACCCAGGGAGCAGCCAGAGAGGCAGGAAATGAAATCAACACTGTGTCTCGGCGCTTGGCGTTACTTCATTAGCATGGGCACTACAGATGTAGCAGTAAATCTGATTTATTAAAGGGCGACGACGAAAGGCACCGCAGACAGACGGAGGAATTCATAATAGCAGATGATAGGGACACCCAATCTCCAGTGTTTCACCGCGGCTTTGCAAATGTTTGACAGAGGGCAAAGAGAGGAGAACAATTTGCTCTCTTTCTTTGCTGCAGCCGGTAAGGATTTAGATCCAGAGTCATGTTGGATGAAATAATGTAAAGCCGTCAAACTGATTTCCACGTCCTGAATATCAGAAGGAAAAGTAAGGTTATTAGAAAATCCATACTTATACTGCTATCTGTAGATGAAGAGAAAAGGCCGGTGAAGTGTATGACCTCCAGCAACTGACAATCATGAGGAATATTACATGAAAATTGATTACATTTTCACTGCATTCATTTGTCGTGTTGTTTCTCACTTACATGATACTCAATATATATTGCACTGTGGATCATGGCGACAACTTTACATCAGCCGGACTAGTTGAGTAAACTGGATTTAATTGGGTTTATTATAGGAGTATCCAAGGTTAAACTGTGAGTTTAGCGCTTACCGCAGGTTTGACATTTAACAGTGTTGGGCATTAGCACACAGCTCTCCTTCACACCACTGGTTAGAGAAAAGGTCCATTATCTTAATTATTTCCCCTGAATATTTCAGTTCATAATATCTTCAGTAGGTAAAATTAAATATAATCATGTCGCAGCTTTTATAGAGTCTAACTCAGCCTTTACCTTCCAGACCAAATCACACTGCAGATTTCGGTGCCTCGTTTCGGTGCTTACAGGAAACATAGACATCAACGCACATGTCAAGTTAACATAAAACTTTACTATGGTGGCAACACTCTCTACGTGGCGGTGGAAATACGTAAAGTTAGCTTACAGTTTGATAGTAGGTCCCTTGAACTTTAGGCAGTGAGAAGAAAATTGATGACAAGATCAGAGCTGAAGTATTTTGTTGAATCAAGTCCTGAAACTGTCATTAATTGTGTAATAATTGCAGGAAGGTTAAATTTATGTATTATGTTATTTTGTTATGCATTTATTGGTATTTGTTTTCCTAAAGAGGAATGCTTTAACTGGTAATGGTAAACCTATTACATTTCAACTTCCAATTTGCCTTAGCAATTACAAAAGCCACTCTGTTTTGTGCTTTTGTAAGAAAAATCCATCAGTTTAGGCAACGGAACCGTTAAAAAAGCATTGATTTAGCATCAATATTGGAAAAAACTAAAACGATACCTTACCCGTCTACGACAAAAACAGAATCCAAAGAAGCACGACCTTTTAACCTCATGCAGCTTTGAGAAGCGTACTGAGTGATGTCATGAACATTTTTCAAATTTAGGAATTGATCTGAGGAAAACTCATCAGCAATCCTGCTAATTTAAACTTACTTCTCATTAGCAAGCAATGCAGCTATGTGGGGTACATCTGGCCACCAGCTGCAGTGCGACTACACCCTTCAGAGGTCGATAGGTGACAAACCATCTGGGGTGACGACATCTAATCCGACGGTAGCTATGGTGATGTTATGGAAAAGTCATAGCCTCTTCATAGCAGAGGCTATACAGTTGGTTGCTCAAAGGATAGACCACACTGGTACACCCGCCCCTCCCCAATTCTGAAAACAGAGATTCCAAATGATTGGTTGTGCACTCCCATGGGACTCTGAAGCTAAGGAGGGGGGTAATTCAATTAGTCCCATGGTTCTGCACCAAAGGGAGGCAGACAGATCCATCTCATTGAGACATCCAGGATGCGCAGGCCTGGTGTATGCACACAAGATATTGGCAGCAAATCATTGGTGCTGTTAGTTTGAATTAAAGATAATTTCACTCGTTACAGGACTGCTGGGAACGAATAAACCCAGCAGCCTCTGCGCCAACAACACGGAGCAGCTCCTCCTGAATAAAAAACACTTGGCCATGGTTACAAACCTGGTTTACACAAGGAGTGGCAGAATGAGGAGAGTGTGCAGACTGATGCTAACAGAGAGCAGAGCGCACCACCTTCCATGATAAGCCTGAGACATTTTAAGCATTGCCTCTGAGCTTGTGTCGTGTGTCGTGAACGCCGCCTCCCACCGAAGTCACATAAAGATCGGCCTTTCAGAGCACAGCCCTCCTCCGCTGTCTCTTTGTCCCTCCTCCCAGCCGGGAATTTATAAAGCGCCACAGTGCCTCACTCCATGAGATTCCTGTAATTTATGACAGCCTTTTCGCAGGCTCAGAGAAATCAAATCAGACTGTAAATATAGTGCATGTTTCCCAGTATGAGCTCTTCACACAGGCGGTAGATCACAAATAAATGCCAGAGATCCTGACAGTCATTAAATAACAGCATCAATAATCCCACATGTGGCAGCACTACATTTGATTTTGGATTATGGAAAGGGCAGAAAGCATGGATAATGAATGAGAGTCAGCAGAAACAGATCAGAGAGGAGGTACAGTTTCTAGAGGCACCGAGATGCACGTCAGCCACTTCATCCAGGATCACCACTTCTGGTCATAGGTAGCCGTCTGACCCTTGACCTCAGGATGGCACCCGCATCGGCTATGTAATGTGACACCATGCCAGCTGGACTGAAGGGAGAGGGTGTTATCCTGTGGAAACCAGTAACAGGGGTATCGTGTCCACGGTGCAGGTGGGCATTTGCTCTCCCTTGGCTGAAGGTCCATCGGAGGAAACTGAAGACTCGACGGAGAGAGAAGCGAACAGCTGCCGTGTAGTGGACTGAACAGATGGCGATGGTGGCAAGAAATTAACACCGTATCATTTTAATCTCAGTGAAGAAGAGACATGTCTGCAACTTCAACACTTCTCTGAAATCAGATCTACGAAAAATGCACATCTCAGGGTGTTCCTAGTCTTGGCGTCTGTTGTCTGGATCATTTTTTCAACATTGTGTATTCTCTAAGAAACATTGGCCACAGCATACTGCCCAGCAGCCCTCACAGTTTGTTCACATCTCTCTATTTTTTAATGTCTTCTTGATGAAATCAAACACTGCTTATTTTACTGGAGCCGTCTAGTATTGACAATGGTGACTTTTGATCAAACATCTTTTCAATATGCCATGCAGAAGGGATAATGTGTTAATATTTGCTCATATGCCTCAAACAATACAGAAAGAAGAACTTTATTTTTCACATTTCTATATTACGTTGTTTTTTTTCTGTATGATTTTCAATTTGTATTTGTATATTTGTGTTTTCTCTTCATCTAAAGTTGTGCATTATAAGGTTTATGGTTAAACCTAGATATTTTAGGAATCTCCCAACCAATATCTCAGTATTAGAAAGTTTTAGTCCCCCAATAATCTCCATTGGTCATAAACCTTAATGCTATGGCATGAGAAACTATGACTAGAAGTATGTGGAAGTGTCCTCAGTAATCAACACCTACAGCGCCCTCCTCTCTAACACCTGCTGCATCGACCAACATGACAAACGCTTCAGTATTCATGTTGATATTAAAAAATCTACTGAGGTGTTGAAAATGTTGAACTTCTTCTCTGAAGAATGTGATCAAATTTTAAAAACACTGTGCTGGTGCCTTATAATATTATATTTCACTATATTTAGCACCAAATGTAACTAAAAGGTAGCACAAGTTAAATGCTCACAATTAACCTTGACTATGCATAAAATGTCCTTTCTCCACTCAGGATATATTTTATACATGTAGTACATGTATTTGGCTGTAAATGGCTGCTTTTTTAAAGTATACCACAGAACTGTTGTCTGTTCACGGCAAATTAGGTGTTTACTCAGCCATTACTGTGTCTGATGAGCCACCATTTTGTCAAATGAATACTGCTTGCCTTAATTAATTATTATATTTTTACCTAATGAAAAGGAACAATTATCATAGAGTGAGGGGTTCCATAGGTCAACAAGCCAGCACATATATACAGTTGCCCTATTTATTTTCACAGCAATGTCTCATCTTATATACAGTGTCCATTCATGTTGTGCTGTATAGAAAAGGCAGAGCATCGTAAGAAGAAAATCAGTTGTTGAAAACATGAGTCAACCATGCTGCTATAAATAACAAGGACTATTCTACTGGATAGCAGTTACACCACACTGCACAAGTTCATAGGCAGGTTGAAGTGTCACAGCCACAGGGAAGAAATTAGAGAGCATAATGTAAAGTAAACATCAACTATGTAATGTACACATGATCTGATGTGCTATTTCTGTTGAATGTGCCAATACCTCCCACAGCCTGAGGTCTCTTTCTTCCCTCCGCCTGTAGAGGTCAGATGACGTAATGTACTTTACAGGAGATGAATGCATGATAGCTTTTGGTTATTACTCAACAATGTGGCCCTTATTCTCCTCAGTGTAATCGAACACAAACATCCAGAAGACGATCCAGGGGAATAAAGGTCTGATTCAAGCTTCTATTCACATCAAACTAATCCAGCATTAGATGTCATACCAAGGCACAAACAGGGCAAGATGTACGTGACGGTAAAAACCTATAGTGAAATAGATTCAATTAGAATTAGGAGGATGTTGATTTCTTCTTGACGTTAGTGGCTGCTGACAAAATAACAGGAAACTCAATCACAAACTAAATCAGCTCATCAGCGCTGAGTTACCAGACAATGCTTGTTGGAAAGAAAGTCACATGCGATATTCAGCTCCTGTTTAAGACGAGCAGCATATGGACAAACAAGGTTACAGCATGAGACATCAGGATCTTGTATAATTAAGGTCTGACTTGAATTAAAATCTCCTTGCTTTGCTAATGAATTTGTACCATCGGGCCAGGTGAAGCTATTCCCACAGCGACTATTTAGAATTTATGTCTCACTCGACCCAGAGGATCAGCATAACAACTAAGGTTGCGTCAACACATTTATGAGGGCAGATGGATGCAACTGTTGTGTAGTAACATTAACATATGTTATTTACTGTGTGAGCTACAACTTACTGGGGAAGTTTTTGCTAAAAAATGTTTGTCTAATACCAGCTGTTTTTAAAACCAGCACCAGAGCTTCACCCCAACATATTCAAGTAATTGGCCTGGCAATGATGCTGAACTATTCCCATTTCAATACTTTTCTACAAAACCATCTTTTTATTCAAAAATGTCTGTCTAATAAACAGCCTAATAAATCTCCTGATTCAAATTATTAGAACTAAAATGATCTATCCAAACACAAACATTCATTACCAAGCCTCACTCATTGACAGGGTTTAAAGGGATATTTATTTTTTGGCTACATGGAGTAAGACAATCTAGCAAAAAATACACCAGTCTTCTCATTCCCTGTTCGCTCTGTTTTGTTATCCACCATATCCTAGATATAGTTTATGTAAATAAATGTGACTCTTCAGTGGCTAAATGCTCACTCCGGTTCACCAGCGAGTCACTAACTCTGTTCGTCATATGTTCTCTGTTGGGAACAAGGATTTCTTTTAGAGCATTTTCCTGGAAAACAATTGTCTGCTGAAGCTAGAAACTCTTTAGGCTTGGGTGCTTTTATATACATGAATTCATCCATTGTTATTAGGATATAAAATATTTTAGAGCAGCTTTTAGGACAATGCGTTGACAATCCTTATCTGTTAAGGTCCGATAACACTGGAGAGACAATATGAAGGTTGCAGAATTTCCATGACCACTGGCCGACATTATCATCCGACACAGTGGTGATGGCTATATCTGGGCTGTGCTATCTATCTCTTCGAGGCACAATTTGCCCACCCCAAATGCTGGCCAGGCTCAAAATGGCCACTGGAAAAAGAGCTTTTATGAAGAGTATCACCACAAATCATGCAACAAACTTAATCATTCAATCTGCCAAAAGCAGAGCGACGAGCGACGAGCGACGAACGCAATCCAAGATATCGCCTTCCGCTGAGCGTAACCAGAGATTCCCGCTGCCCTTAACACAAGGTCACTGCACTGCTGATTAGCTGAATATACAAGGCTAAAGTAACACAATCACTTATACAGTACCGCTTCCAGCTGCTAAATGCACTTCAGCCGGGCCAATATGAAATCATTTCAACGCGAATGTGTCGGAGCAGTCCACAGCTCCTCTTTGAGACTCAAGGTGCTGACACTACACAGCCCTGAGCCGAGGGGGGGGGAGAGAGCGAGCGAGCGGGAGAGAGACTTCTCGCTCGGTCAGCAACCCTCGCAGCCTGCAGTGGATCAGAGCAGAGGATAGCAGTAATTTCAGAGCCGCTCTTCAGACAGACGAGTCCTTTCCCCCAGGCAGCGGCAGAAACCGCTGCTGCTAACACAGCGGACCCGAAGGCCCCCAATTAAACTTGATGTGAAACTACCGCCTTAGTTCTCCATCACAAAATCAACATTGTCATTCAACAGTGATATCATTCAGTTCACTTTGTCCGTCTGTTACTCCAGCCCACCTCTGTCCCACTGCAGCTACAGCCTCTGCTCTGACTCGCTAAGAGTTGTGTAAGCCTCTCAACCTCTGGACATCTCCCGCCACACACAATGTACACACTGCTCTACAAACACTGCTCTCTGATTTCTGACAGCGAGGTAAACAATTGTGTTAGAGTAGAGAAAATGTTCAGTAAGTCATCCAGTGACTAATGTCTAAACTGCACTGTGGCGCAGGACCCCTACCACTCAGCTGTATTTGGCTCTGATGTATCATTGATCCAGATCAATGGCAAGTGGCTTGATCACCAGGGTATCTGCCCCACTGTCATTGACCTCTGGCTCCTGTGGCGCTCCTGGGAGACCCCCTGCCAGAGAAAAACACTCCCAGCATGTTGATGAAGGGGGCTAAAACCATCAGAGCCTTTGGGAGCACCCCTCTAATGTGTTTTCAAAGTGATACCGGCCACAAGAAAACCTTCCCAAAAGCAGAGCCCAAATCATAACAACATATATAGGGGCTGCTGTGGATCAGTGGGTCACCCACTGACAAGAAGGACGGTGGTTTAATCCCTGGCTCTTCTTCTGAAATGCCCTTGGGCAAGATAGTGAACCCCGAATAACCCCTGACAGCTGTGCCGACAGTGTCTGAATGGTGTATGATAGAAAAAGTGGATTGTCAATGTTGATTTTACTGTAAAGAGCCTTGAGTGGTTGATAAGACATAAATACATCCCCTTTATTAAACCTCTTAACACATGCTGTATTTAGTGGAGTAACTATAATTTATATTGTGAATGATAATTCAGTAGTTCATAGAACACATTGAACGCATGCAAACACCCACTGTGTCTCGTTTTTAAATTCAACATAGTCTTCTAAACAAAGACACAGTTCCTGGCAGTTTGTGCCCACAATAAAGTCAAAAGAGGCTGGGCAGGTTACAACAAGGTGACGAGTCACTGAGCACAAGCAGCCATTTAACTGAACAGACACAATAAGGTGATAAACTGTGTTATTTGGATTCTGTGACCATTACAATCCAAAGCAGCAGTTTGCACTGTTGGCGGAATATTGACTTAAACAGAATTAGTACATCCGTTCCTCTTGTATTTAAATACAAAGTCAAATTAATTCTGGTACTTACTTCACTCAAGACTTTTACACAGACAGAGATACACGTCTGAGAGGAAAAACAGCATTAGTGCACCCACTCTCCTTTCTCGGAGGAGGCCATCACATGATCTTTAGCACAGGTATCACATGATCCTTGCCCCTGGTAATCAGTTTACCTCACAAGCAGGAGGTCATGTCCCTTATCATTCCAGTGTTTCTCAGGGAACCCAAATCAGAGAGGTTTTTACTTTAGAAGGATTCGGTGTGTGTGTGCAGCAGTAACACCTTAACTGACAAAATTAAAATGGTGATTATTTGCACACAGCGACAGTTGATAAGTACAATTCACACAAATCTTTTTACACCAAAGGAGACCATTTAAAGTTGAAACACCAACACTGAAGCTTTTATCCGATGCTCATTCGCTACTGAATTAATCGCCCACAAAACACATTGCAGGCACATGAAGAGAATATTTATTATCTTAACAAAAGGAGAAAAAATGGATTTGCAAACTGCTAGAAGCCGACTTTTCCGTGATTCACTTACTTACTTCTCTATCTTCTCCTCTGATGAAGGCTCAGGCTCTCGCTGGTCATGCGCAGTGAGAGCACGGGCAGGAGGAGAACACGCACCTTAAAGGACCCTGACCAAACCAGGATTCAAACCAAACCGGGATTCAAACCAAACCAGGATTCAAACCGAGAACATTCTTCCTGTGACTCAGCAGTGCTAACTCCTGCACCACTGTGCCAACATCAAACGACAGCTATTTACTAAAGATAAGAGCTGGCTCAATGGTTCAACTGTTCAATGAATCCTCACATCACACCTCTTTTCTTTTAATGCCACGAACCAAGTTTTGTGCCCATATACACCGTGTGCTTGACAGTGAAGGTCGGAGCTGTCGTCTGCCCGTTCAAACTGGCATCTCATTTGACCCACTGATGAGAGGTGCCACAGGCTGTGCCACTGCCTCTGCCGGCTTCTACTGACCTACTTCTTGAGTCTGCTAACGCCTCGCTGGCAAAGCCGCATTGGTTCAGACCACATGTACTGTAAATGCACTGTATCAAACACCACAGCAAGCTGGGTGGGGATTTTATTAAATGTAGGTACCACCACCACCCAATTTTGCTTGTTTTACATTCTGCACACCAATAGAAAACAAATGATGTCTTGCATACACCATGTCTCAGCAGATTGATGAAATGAAATACTAATAAAGTTAAATCAATGTTGCTCCAGATATTATTAAGTTATCTGCAAATTAAAGCCTGCAAAATGAAATTGTAATTGTGCCAAACATTGCGAGATGGAAAAGTGACCTGTGTTTGCACTAATACTGAACACTGATTTTTTTCCATGCAGCCAAATGAGTCTGAACTCACTAACTCTTTAATTACAGCCGAGAACAACCGTGCTTCAAATCTGAAAACACATTAGTAATGTGGTCGAGTGTTTGCTGATGACAAAAAAAAAAGCCTGTCGGCGTTATAGCTCTCACAAATCGACCGCCTGCCACATTCATCCACTGGGAAAAAAATAATACCGGAAACTATGATTTCAGATTGATGAAGAAGTGGGAAAGGCAGACAGCTTATGCATCTATAGAAACCGGTCTGGAGGCGAGCCAGGCCCTAAAGAGGCTGTGATCACAGAGACAGCCCTGCAAAAAGAAAAGAGCACGCAGGAGAAATCTATTTTACTGGTAAACACAACACACCAGGGCCGGGTTGCAGTGACAGCATGGGGTGTGTTTGACTTTCCGCCTCCTACACACTCAGGCATTAAATATGGTCGAACGATCTCACTCTGGAGTGACTCTCCAAACCCCGAACTTCCCACCCTCCAACCAACCCAACATTTCCGGGGGAATTCCGACGAGGAATGCATTCTTGATGACGGAGCGTGTGTAACAGCTGAGAGGAAAATCACTTTCTAATGAAACAGCACGGAAACACAGTTGGACGTTTGAAGAAGTGCTTGTTCTCAACACTTTGGGGAATTCGTGACTTGTGATTTTATTACTCATGCAATTGTTTTGAGGATGTTATATCTCTCCCTGGGTTACAGAGTTTGAATTAACAGTGACCGAACCCACTCGATGAGAGCGTGCAGCAGACTTTGAGATCACGTCTGAAACTTGTGATCCGCGGTAAATTAGGTGGTGAGGTGAAAGTGTGAACTAAAGTTGTTGTAGCAGAGATACCGCTTAATGGCCTCCCATAATAAAGAATCACTGTGGTAATGGCCTCTTCAGTAGCTGGCAATGATCGGGAAAAAGGCACCATTTAAATAGTGCTTGGCTTTAATTACCACTGGAAAGTGAAATTGCTGTGTTTAATATTTCAGAAGCTTCGCAGGAAAAAGTGTTGAGTGTTGACAGTAACACATTTGTGCTACTTTTCCTATTTTAAGTTGATATCTTTTTTCTAATTTTGTTTGGCACAAGGCGGCAAAATGTTGGTTTTATAACCTTGGGACTGGTGAATAGCTCCTAGTGTTTTTGTTTGATGGAACAGTAAGCCTTTATCAGCAGATGCGTGCTGCATGTGAGCTTGTGACATTGGTGTTGCTCTGATCTATTTATATCTGGGTACGGTGTTGTGGGAAGGTTACAGTAGGTGCTCACACTGAGTCGCCATTTTTGTATTAGACAGGGACAAGCAGAGAGCTCATATTGTGAGCCAACAGGTGCACTGAGATTTACATAGCTTCAAAAAATCATATAGCTGAATGTTATTTGATCTTACTGCTGCAAACGCTGTGTCCAGCCATAGACATGAAAACAGACACTGAGAGTGTATACACACAGAATGAGAAAATCCATCATGGCTAGTAAACACAAGTACAGTAATCCTACAGAGGAAGAGGCATGTATTATTCATAAAGCCTCTCCAGGACTATTTAATCGGAAGATTATTCTGTATTGGCACATTTTGACAATCTGCCAGGGATGTACATATGATCCTATGTCACTTACAATAATTAAAATCTGAAAAATGGGCTTAAATCAAAACATGCTTGCATTAATGTGTCAACATTTCTGAAAAGATGCATGCCTCTAGTTCTTTAGATCCATCACACGTGAAGCAGACTGCACACTCATCACTGATGGGTTATGTCATGATGGTGCAGCCATCAACCATTTATTTTATACACATCAACATTACACCCAGGGATGTATGACACAAACTCACGGGAGAATAGTTTCAGTGCGGGTACTCCCTTGGAATCAAGCTCCTCTAGTATGTCAGCGATGCCTTACTGTATAAAGCCATCCACACTCCCAGCTGTCTCCATAATGCTGAGGCAGCTCGACTTTTCTAGTTTCATCAATCAAGTCAAATAAAGTCTTTCCCCTGCACCGTCCAAAACCCCATAAGTATACTTGATTTGACCCTGGCTATATATCCAAGACGCCTCTGGTAGTAAATGGTCAGCTGCTCCATCCTGCAGAGGGAGTGGGGTGAAATCTGTCAAACAGTTGCACATGACAGCCCAGAGCTTCTTCGGTTAATGAGTATGTCAAAAATGGTGAGTCAGCCCAGGACTCACAATTGTTTCACAAACTGATGCTCTACACTGAAAACCATCCATGGTAAGAAATGCAAAGGGGTTTACTGTGCTGGGCTCCTTCATCCCACAGGGTTACTGTGTTGCTTGGGGAGTGTTTACCGGCCTGTACCTGTGAATAACATCGTGTCACAGCACATAACATACATCTTCACAAGTGCAGCACAGGAGCGGCTGTGTGTGTGTGTGTGTGTGTGTGTGTGTGTGTGTGTGAGGCATCATCAGGCAGCAAAGGCAGCCTGTGAGGGTTTAAACAGACATGTCCTTCAGTGAGGGGGTGCACAGCCCTCCTGCTGGTGTCTTAGAGAAAAGTAGAAGCACCACAGGCAGGTGAGTGCAACCTCTGATCTCGGCAAACAGGAAGGTGGCAGATACAAAGAAAGAATGAGGGAAGCAAAATTGCTTTGGCCCAGATTTGGCCAATATCAAGCCCATGTTGAATGCACGCTCCTGTTTGCCAGATCTGGGCCACAAGTAAGACATAGCAAAACCGCATGTCAACCAAAGGTGCCAAAGGTGGTCGTAACCAGGTTCACATCCAGATTACACCTTGCCTAGAGCACCGCATGTTTGCCAAAGAAAGGCCAGCATTTGTTTCGGGATATTGGGGCCACACTTGCTATTTTAACAGTGGGCCCCTTGGGTTCACATCCATTTTGTTTCGGGCCACAAGAAGGACAGAATTACCTCATCACTGCCTAAAGTGGCCCACATCCGTATGCTATCTGGAAAAATGGCAGATTATGAGGTTTGCAAGCTTTGGGCAGTCTAAACAAACTGGAGCAAACTAACCATTACAGATTGGCCCAGGGTTGTGACTCCTCCTGCCAATCACCCAGTGTTTGGGGTCACATCCCTGCACACTCTCACGTCCTCTGTGTCATCTTTGATCCAGCAAACATTCAGGTCAAGTCCAACTCCCACTGAGAGCAGCACATTGCAATGATGCTGAGGCTGGGCCAGTTCGACAATGTAAACCCTCATCAAGGCACAAAAAATCAACTATCCTGGATATTTAACATGCTGCAAAAAAAGTCAGTCAGGGAAATATTCATCTTTCCTTTTTTTTTTTTTACCTCTTATCCGTCAATGTCAAAAGCAGTCTGTCACATTTGAGCCGATGGAAAACTGCCTTGCTTTAAGCCTGAGAGCTACATCCGAGCAGGAGGAGGCTGCAGGAGGTGTGACATCGACCACAGCGATCATGTGGACACAGCGAAAAGGTCGTCGGCTATTAGGAGAGGTTCTCCTGCGCTTCTGCTGAGGCGACATCGAGCCGGTCCTCCTCCTCGTAGTGAGGAGGAGAGGAAGAGCACCTTCAACAGCAGCAGCCACGGGGGGTGTTTCCTCTTTTCTTTTTTAAATTTCATTTACAAATATCGTCGTAGGGAAGAGGCAGAAATCCTTACCTGATGTCCGGTCCGCTCGTCAGTGCATGGAGGTTCAATGAGGAGGCTGCGCACCGCACCGCAAGCGGGTCAGCTCGGCTCGTCTGCCTGAGTCCTCCACGGCATCAAGCCCCTCCTCGTTCATCGTACAGTGGAGAGAGAGGGGAGGGGGGGGAGAGTAGAGAGAGAGAGAGAGAGAGAGAGAGAGAGAGAGAGAGAGAGAGAGAGAGATGAGGAGGAGGAGGAGAGAAAAAAACTCCACATATCTATGCGCCGGGGAGGGGGGAAAAAAAGAGGAAGCGGCGTCATACTCCCCCTGCATGTGTCTGATGATGATAGCGATGTAACAAGCCCCCCTCGCCCCCCCCCCCCCCCCCCCAGCAGCAGCAGCAGGGGCTTTAAATACCCAGAGATAAAAAAAATCGTAATAATGCACGTACGACATGAGTGACTTGAAATCCTCGCTCTTATTTTGAAAACCCCCGCTTTGACTGTGTGCAGTCAAGTGCGCCCTGCAGCCAGGAGCGTGCGTGTCCATTAGGAGCGGAGGGTCCCTCCCCCCCCCCCCCCCTGCTGGGCCCCCGAGTCACCACTGTGACATGAGATCAGTGCCACGTGGGAGATGGTGTTTACACCGTGGGGTGGTGGGCTCATCGTCTGCACCACCTCTCAAACAGGTGCAGCCTTGAAGGAGCACGTCACCTGCTATAGGAGGAGGTTTTATTTATCAGGAAAAGGCCACATGTCTTGTTCAGGGTGTGTTTGTGAAGCTGAATTCACAAACCACATATTATAATTCAGTATTTTAACACATCACTTTTGGTAGGATTTGCTAATGTGTGTTAAAGATTCAATTTTTTATGTTTCAATCTGACACTGACACCTTCTCCTCTCTGCTGTTTTATAAACATATACTGCCCCCTATTGGACATGTGCAAGCATCTATGCAGAGGCCAGGGCATGTTCTGATGGATATTGTAAAAGAAGGGAATATCTGTGTGTGAAAATATTTTTGGCTTGATTCATACCCTTCCCTTTGTTTGCATCGTAGAAAATGCTGATGACAACAGTCGATTTTGGAATGTCATTACTGTCCTGAATGTATGTTGTACTGAATAAGGTAAAACATGGTTTTGATGGTTGTATTGCACACAAATACAGAGCACACAAACACACACACACACACGCACACAGATTCACAGTGCAGGCATGATCAGTATGTCCGTTGCATGTCAGGCTGGATAATATTTTCAGAGAAACAGAGTTTATCTTTGCTGTTTTAATACACTTTATCATTCATGAAATTCTTACACGTTGATTTCCAGGGAACAAGCGGTTGGTGGGATTTCACTTTAATTAATGACGTGTCCTGAGCTTTTTGGAAAACATTTCTGAGAAGTACCTCATTTAGGACACTTTCTTTCCTGGTGGGTTGTTAGCACTGACATCATTCTGTCATGTAGTGCCTGGTAACACATGGTCACTCCACTTGACCCTTGTCCTGTGCACAGTGGAGCCTCCAAATCTTCAGTGTAGAAAACCCATAGGGACAAAACTACCAAAAAGATTGACCCAGTAGCATTACCATGCCAATCATACAAGGACAGACAGAACTGACAGCTACTAACTAACAGTTTGTTGCAATGTTTGAGCGTAGTTGTTATAATGTTTGTTAATTTCCTGCAGTAACTGTCAAATTAAAGCTTCTCAATCCAGGGCCAATGACACCTCAGTCATTCGTAATCCAGCAGCTCCATATACCACCACAAGAGGGCAGCACTGGAATAACAATGTTTCAATAAAGTTCGTCATGATTTGAAATCAATCAATGTTCTCCTTGTCCTTTTTATCACCAGTGTTGACTTTTCAGAAAATACCTCTCAGATAAAGAGACATTATGTTCTGCCCTAACAGCTTTTCCTCAGTATGGCCAAGTGTTGAAAAAGCTTGTGCTGTGTGGACAACCATTGTTCGTCTACAAGGAATCTCATTTAGATTTTCAAATCAAGATACAAATATTTGGAAAGTTACCAAATAGACTCAATCAGGCTGAATTACATGGAGGGATCAGAGTACAGGAGTGATGCATCTTTCCAGCCTCAATTTTCGAAGTGATCGTGAAGCATTCAAACTTAGTAGAGTGCATTCCTGCGCCAAGGCCCAACAGTCAGATTCAAGTAAGCTCAGTACTACAGCTAGTATTTCTTTCTAAATGAGTGTAGAATAAGTAAACATTAAGATAGATAGATTAGTTTATTCATCCCCGAAAGGAAATTGAGTCGTCATAGCAGTCGGTATATTTGAATACAATAAAATAGAATAGAATAGAATAAAATAAAAAATATTGAGGTAGAAAGAATAAAAACAGAAACACAAGATAAATAGGTAGATAAGGTGCAGTGGCAAGATGATGGTAATGGTACTGATGATATGATGGTAATGTTATTGTTAGACAGTATATAAAAATAGTAAAGTATATATAGTATATAATATAACATAATATATATTTATATATGATAGTAATTATACCAATATAATAGCAGTTTATATTAATAATGGCAGCAACAGTATATATAATAATAATAGTAAATAAATATAATAATAATAATAATAACATGTACACATGTATAAATATGTGTATATAGACTTATATATACTTTTACCAGATAGTTCAACCCAAAGCACCGGGCATATTTATTTTGGCATGACTTTCCTAGCAAGTTATCAATGAATGAACAACTTCTTAGATTATCAACCTGTATTCCGCCTCAACTCATTAAAGCTCGGACAGCTCCATCCTTTCTGCATTTGCCATTTAAAGTTAATGGCACTTCAAGTGGTCTTAAAAAGTGTTTGGAGGTTTTTTATCTTCATCTTATCAGATTACCTTGTTTGTCATCACAGAACAAGGTCACACGCCATCAAATTTAATTAGCAGGAAAAACAAACATGTGAATTAAAGCCTGTCGTTTGTTGGAAAAACGTCATTCACTTTGGAAGTAGTGAACTTATCACTGAACGCATACTACAGGGGCCACTGAGCTCTGTTGTGGTTTGGATATTTCCATGGGAACCAGTGACCGAGGAGGGAGGGAGGATCCTGTTGAAGCAGCACAGGGGGCGTATTCACTGGTTTCCTGCCTCATTTAAACTGCCTGCGTCTCCCTAATAGCCACAGATGTGCTGCTCTTGATAAGCGGGAACCTCCATCTGCTGTCAGGAGAGCCTCAGAGATTTCTCAAATCACCCTGGAGCTATCACGACAACTTTGTGGATTTTCCATATCTTCACTATAAGGTGAGAGAGTCTTCCTAATTTTCCTTTTATGCTTGTTTGTGGGTTGATTTGATTTGAGAACCCAATGCATGACTTAACAATACTATCATTTATATTTTATAGTTTGCCCAGTTCCCGCTGAGGACCCATGTGGGTGGTGGAGAAGATCCGCGTGTCAGTGGAGAGATCTAACCTGCCCGTCCCTTCAGCCGAGCTCAACTTTAAAATTAGTGACATCATGTTTGGAGACAAAGCCGACAAGACCAAAAGGATTTTCCTATGTCCTAATGTCATCACTCCTGACAACATCCCAGAGTTCTTCATCCCCCCAACAATCCCATCCTTGCAGGAGACGAAGAGCACGGAGCACAGCCGAGGAGCCGCCCGCGTCAAGGTGTCTCCCTCTGAGAGGCCCAACCCTGAAATAGAGGTGACGCACTACGAGCATTTCAATCCACACATTATCCAGGTGGAGAGCGTGGATGATGGCCCCTATGATGACTGCAGTGATGAGGAGACCACCAACGCAGACCCCCATAGTCAGGCTGCCTTGTCCCTCCCGCACCTTGCCAAAGCCCAGACCTGCTATGGCTTTTGCACTTTACTGGAGAGCCCCCACACCAGAAGGAAGGAGTCGCTCTTCCACTCCGACCCTGGCTCCTCTCCCCTGCTGCTGCCCAGGAGTCGATCCAGCGGCTGCTCCAAAGTCTCCCACTCTACCTCGCCCTCCTCCTCTCATTCGTCTCTTGGCCTGAACACCCTGAGTTCCAGGCTTTCCCCAAAATGCTACTCCCTGAACTGGCAAACCGCTATGGACAGCGATACCACTTCTTCCACTGAGTCCTCTCCTTTCAGCTCGCCACTGCTGACCAGGTGCCCCGGCAAGTCTTCCCTCTTCAAAACACTGAGTCATGAACTACTCCTGGCGAGGAACATGAGGAAGGCAATGGTGTCCAGGAACAATTCCCTGTCTACAGATGAAGGCAGCTCCACAGACAACAGCCCCAATGTCATGAGGAGAGCGTCAGAGGGATTAGCTGAAGGCCTGCCGGGGAACTATAGCCTGTCGCCACCGACCATCTTCCCCATGGACTTGACTCTGCACAGAGAGAGGGTAATGAAGGAACAAATGGTGCCCATAGGGAAAGACGGCTGCCTGAGACTCTCGGCAGAGTACTGTCCAGATAACCAAAGACTGCGCGTTCGACTGATCAGCGCTGAGGGCCTCTACCCGCTCTCTGTAGATCCTAAGATTATCAACTGCAGCATCAGCCTCTGTCTGGTTCCTGGAAAAGTCCAGAAGCAACGCAGCACAGTCATCAGAAAGAGCCGTAATCCAATCTTCAACGAGGATTTCTTCTTTGATGGTATCGCAGAGGAGAACCTCAGCCAGCGGTCCCTTCGCTTTAAAGTGGTGAACAAAATGTCAACCCTGAAAAGAGACTATCTCCTCGGTGATTGTGATTTGCCTCTTTCTCAAATTGTGTCATGATAAACCCCAAAGGGCTTCCTCATCGTTTTATTAAGAACTGAAGTATTTATTTTCATTTTTGTATCCAATACAAGATTTTATAATGATTAAATTATTCAACACACTTCAAGGTTGTTTGTCTTTAATTGGTTTCAAAATAGTGTTGATACATGATAATATCATTGATTGTGTTCATTCAGACTCATGGGACCAACTCAATTATTTTTTTTGAAGTATATATTTTCATAATTTAGTTCCCAGGAAATTTAAGTTAATACCAGAAATCTGCTCCAGAAAAAAAGTTAATTCTTACCTTAACAAAGCACATAAACAAACATTGAAGTAATGATTTACAGCCTTTTCCTTCATTGATTGGTGTGTTAATGGGGCTGCAGCATCAGCTGGAGCGAGACAACCACCATCTCATGTTTCTCCTAAGCCTGTTGTCTTCTTTCTGACCTTTCCCATGATTAAAAATATCGGTAGAAACCAGAAACCTCAGAGGGGAGTTTTCCCCAATGAGGATACGCTTCATTTTAATCAGTTCACAAAAGAGGCTTTTTTTTCTCCTCCATGATACGGAGGAAATACAGACATACACTGATACACTGTGATACAGACACTTATGTTTCATGAATGAGTTAGACAGCAATATTATAGTTGCAAAGCATGTGGTTGGTACATTTCATAGAAAAATTATGTAGAGAATATTTCTCATTAAAACCTACGTATAGCTCATTTATGAGAAAGATGATAGAATCAAGATGTATTTTTCTTTTTGACTATTTTAAAAAGTTTTTTGATCTCACTAAACATTTCATCTTTATTTAAACCCTCAAAATTTCAATAATATTGAATTTGATTTGTAGAATTTAAAAATTGACTTTGAAATACTTTTCAGATAACTACAGAGCAGATGCACTCTATGTATACTGAGGACAAAAACAGCATCTCTCAATGCAGTATACTATCACACTACTCAATAAGGAGAAGTGTTGATTCAGTCATGTATCTCAACTACCATTGTCACATTTTTTAATTTAATGCCAGTTTCTGTTTTTCATCTTGTTTATCTTGTTATATCATTTTAGTGTTTTATGATTTTAAGTGTTTTTAGGGGCAGATGCAATATTCAGTTCACTTTTATTCTGCATTATTATTCTAGGTCTTGCGTGATATGTCTTTGTCTACTGTTTTTTGTTGTTGGCCCAAGGCAAATTTCCCAATGGGACAATAAAGCATATTTGATTTGATTTGATTGATACATGTATGTTTGCGTAAGTGAACAGAGCAGCAGCTCCTATAGACTCTGGGCATGCATATCCTGCTGCTTGCTGCAATAAAGATCAGGCTTAAAAGCACTGGCTGCCACTGTAGCTCCTGGTTAAAGATTAATAGGTTTCCCCGGCTAGGAGAGGCTCAAATAGGGGACAACTGCTGGTTATACCATGTATACAGCAAAGTGACAAGACGGGAAGCATTCACAAATGCTGTACATTATAAATAGCTATTGCTTCTATTGATGTAATGCTGCCATGATGATTGGTTAAGAAGCTCTATGGCTGTAATGACGCAGGCTTTATAATGCAAATATTTTACTAGACCATAGTTTGAATTGTGCCGTTGAGAAAAGCCTCTGGACAAATATAGCTCGTGATCCACTTTCAGTTGGAACCACAGCCACAAAGACCTGAAATCCCCTCTCATTTGTTTTGATGGAAAGAAGGGTTTTGTGTGTCTAAATACGTGGCTCAATACACAGGGTTCTGAGTCACTGTAATACACGGGGAAACATCACGCCTCTGACAAAGAAACTTATTCAAATCCCTCTCAGACAAACCTACATTTCTGCAACAATACCCCTCTCTGCACTGGATACATTCCCAGATCCTCTAAGGAGGCTGATACCCTCAGACGCTTTTGTGCCAAGTGTTGACTCAGCTGTGAAATACCCTGTAATAAATTAGAATTACCTGCGATCCCTTTTTACTGGTCAACCACTGATAGGATTCAGAGGGATTTCCACTGATCTATTTTCATTCATTGGAGCAGAAGCAGTGAGCACACCGAAAATGTATTTCCCAGTGAGGACTGAATTCAAGCATCAAGTAATGAGAGGAATAAACATCAACTTTAAGATCATGTCAGACGATTTTAATTGTAGCAATTATATTTATTTTATATTTGCCATTTTAACCCAACACTCAATAGTGTAATATAGTGCAAAATGTATGGCAGAAATACAAAGATGCTGGCTGCTCTACAGGGCTTTCTACCAACTACTGATTAGTATAAGTGATTTCTTATTATCTGTAGGAAACATCTGTCTCCCTGAGAGCTGTGCATCATGAATGTAAGTGCACAGCAGAGGATGGGCATCTCAAGTGTCTGAAAACAGTTGCTCCTTCATTCACCAGGATGCTTTTGCCCAGCAAATTCACATGTACAGTATCAAAGTGATGATCTTGAACTGACAAAAGCTTAATTTAGGGATTATCAAGTACTCTTTAGTATTATATATCCCCTCTCTCACATATTCATCCCTCCATTTTCATCCATCACTGCTCTGTAGTTTCTTCAAATGGAAAGAATAAGGTGCTCTTGCCAAGAAATGAAAACTATCTACTTCCCCTGCCATATCTCACTGGTCTCTTTTTTTCTATGGCTACCTACGTAAAAGAGTCCATTCAAACCAGTCCCCTTATCTTGTTTTTTGTTTTACCAGGCTGTTATACTGTGCCAATAGAAATATAACATACACCTTGAAGTGGCACTGGGAACACAGTTGACTAATGTGGTAACCGGAAGCTCCTGTGCTCCACCTTCTCATGTTCTCAGGGCAAAATCTGTTTTGGATTTGGACAAAAGCTAGCAGACTGTAGTATACTGTAAATACTGTTGTAATTTGTTATCAACCTCCCACTGCAATCCAGCTGTCGAGGGGGAGGCGGCTCGCCCACCACCGTTTGTTTGGTTATAATAAATAAAACCAAAAAATGCCCCAGGACATTTTTTTTATTTGTTGTAGTTATATCAAGCAGTAATGTTTATTTTATTCATTAAGTGTATTTTCCAGGGACAATGCCTTAAAAAACAACACTGTGCATATGTCAGCGTCATCTGTGTCCTTGGCCGTGTAAAGTTGGGACCTTAAAATCATATAACAGCAAATTACTGTTTGAAATAGTTATCTTGATGTAGACACTATCAATTAAGTAAAAGAACAATATAGAAGCAAAGGGAAAAAATAGAATCCATTGAAGAGAAACAAATAACACTCATACACTGGAGCAAGGACAGAGACGAAAACAAGGTAAATTACAAACCAGCTTTGCACAACAAATATGAGTTAAAGCAGAAAATAGTTGATAGGAATAAAAACAGAGATAAGCAAAGACTATATTTGCTCTTTTGTGAGTTGACAAGTAAAGCTGGTGAGCTTATTGACTGCATGTATATGAAGACAACCATTATGGGTATACACACATCGTATACACTACACTACCTACCGCAACATTAACATTTGTTACTGGTTTGACCGTTTTGGCCGATTGGTTTATTTTGGATGCAAGAGAGAACAATCCTTTCACCAAATTTGATCTTGGGATACAGTAGTCAGGAGCTGTTATTAAATCACCTGATTAAATAGGGTCAAAATCTTCCATGATGTCAGTAACGTTGCTGTGAGCGATGGCTGTTCCAAGGCCATGACATCACTGTTTATTACCCAACTCTTCAACACTGCCCTCCCTGTTTAGCTGTGCACCAGATCAGTGGAAGTAATGAGCAGGCTCCGCAATTTATTTCAGCTGCGTCATGAGTTTGTATGAGGACACGTCACTGAAGATGAAACCAGAGCTGACTGAAAGAGACGCATGCAAATACAATACACTCACGACCTGGCAATATCTGATGATGCTCCAAACTCACTGGGTCCTGCTGAGGTAACAGACTGGACATTTAATGCAGAAATCAAATTTAATTTGTTTATAAAATACTTTAGTTAAATCAAGCAGATTATTTGATTTGACAAAACAAATTATACATATAATATGTATTCAGCTCCTTGACTCTGCCTCTGACTAACAGCCTCTATTTAACTGTGCACAGAATCCCCTTAATGTGACCTGTGGCCTCAGCCATTGTTCTCTGCATAAACATTCACAGTTTACAAAGGGTCTAAGAACAAATCATGCTGTATGCGCACGTAGCGGACTCATCACTTAGACTCAGCACCTGCCCCCGTGTTACACCACCCACCCAATCACCTCCGTCGCTGCATGGAGCTGAGTCCAAGCGTGACCTGTTTGGTACATAACAACCAATCATTACTGTAGGTCGGAGCTCGCATCTGATCAGTATAGAACAAAGGTTTCTGAACTCGTTCCACCCGGCTCTGTTTTCTAGGCGCTGAGATTCGCCGTGAATCCGCCCCAACACCGTGGTGGTCTGGCTCAGGAAAGCAATTATGCACAAGCAATGGATGTTTGGTTATTGAGTATCACGGACAGTGTGTGAGGCTAATAATAACTCATCATGAGGCCTTGTGTAACACGCCGGTTGTGTGTGTGTTCATTGCTCAGTTGCCCCAATGATGTCTGCTCACACAAGGGGACAGGCACATGCTGGTGTGATGGTTAATTGCATTAGAACAATCAGGACTGGGCTTGCACAACATTGTCTGAATAAGCATTACACAGTTAGGCAAACAGTTTGCCACATTCAGATCATGTGACCGGCAGTGTGGAACATGACACACAGGATCAGCGCCATCTGTTTGATCAACGTTCAGACCTTAAAAAGTAATAGCTCACACAGCTTATAATATGAAATAATGACTACAGTTTCTAATGCAATTCACTTTAATCAAAACTTACGATAAGAAAACAAGGAAAAGGAAATATATTTTTCAACTCAAGGCAAAATCAACGGTGTATATTAGGTAAATGGAGAGATGACACTGTCTTGTCTTGCTGTGTTGTTTCCTTCCTCCAAAGAGCGCCCTCCATTCCCATGGCAACGAGGCCCAGCTCCAGGGGAAACCATGGAGATCCTGCCTTTCATGTGTGAGATGCTTTTATTTCGGCACATAAGTTGATGGAGGCTGTCCCTGTCTGTTTGCTTCAGATGCATCTCAGCTTCAGTCATGCTGCCGCTGCTTGCAACCAAAGCCAGCTGTCAGTACACCCTTCCTCTACATGTGAAATGAAGTGGGAGGGCAGAGTATAGATTGTGTTGAGAAGCCTCCGTGCTGCTCTGACACAGACGTACATATTCATCCATCGATTTGTCAAGGTGGATGGATATATTTGAAATAAAGTGAACGATTTTTTATACTTATTTATGACATATTTGATGCTTTCAAAGAGCCCCTGATTTCCCATACGAGAATAACCAACAAATCACAATGCCATCTTTCACTCAACAAGGTTTCATTACCTCTGCAAAAGAGGCTTTTTAGCAGGATTATGCAAAAACTACTCGACCAATTTCCGAGAAATTTGGTAGAGAGCGGGGCCGATGAGTCACGTTTAGGGAAGTGATATTCTTGAGTGTGTGCAATTTGGTGCAAATCTAAATGACAATCCGGATGTTGTGAATTTAAATGTGTGTCTATGGAGTGCCATTCTACTGCTTTTGTTGGCACCAGAAAAAACCTGATGAAACGATTTCCATTCAATAATCTGAAGGGGCGTAACATTACCCAAGCAGGAAGCCATTCAATTTCAGAGCAGGGGCGGATCCTTTTTTCTTTAACATGGCGACATAGGGCTCTCCGTGTGTCCTTTAAGTTTAATTTGAGATTAACCAGGGATTAAATTCACTTAGTTTTCTATAATCTGAGAGGGTACATTTCAAACAACTAACATCTCATTAAAGATCCTTGTGTCCAATGACAGTGCATTGTGTGGTAATAGTCGTTACCCACTATGTTTTGTCTGCTCAGTCTGCTCACGAACAGCCTGGCGCTTGATCGGGGTCCCCTAGAGGGAGAAGCGAAGAGACACATCTAGGTCTGTCTTTGTCATTTTTAGTGTCCTACTTACTGTGATTCACTTACACATCCAACATCCAAACCACAGAGGAACTTCACAGTCCCAAGTCCCTCGACTTTGAGATATTAGAAAAGTTGTGGACTGTAGAGCCACTTGTTTTATTTGGGGAAAGTCATTTTAAGGTTTCATGCCGCATCATTTGTCAGCTTAATTATCGTATTTTAGGGGAGAAATCCAATGTCATCATAGTTTCATAAACGCAGTGTTTATTGAATTGCCATTTTCATTTTAATGAACCAGAGAAAGAGATAAAAGTGCAATTACGATTTGAAAGCACTGTAGGGTCTAAGAAACTACTCCATAAAAAATGGAAACTCTCTTTCGGCTCTCACTCGTTATACAGATTTCTTCAGCTCTTCTATCAGCACATGGTTACAATGACCTTTATCCCTGGTATAGTGATTCATTAAAGCTAAATGTGTTGAGTGAGCTTAGCTAATAAGAAAGAGTAAAATCATGCTTTATTTTATTTTTTATTTAATGACACAAGACTTTATCAGGTTTTCACATCTTCAATATTGCATAATTTGAGAGAATTAATTCCCTCCTGGTATATGTGAAGATACTGTTTCATCCCATGATTCACAAAAGGGCTGTAAATATAATAATGCGTCAGGGCAATAGATAACAAATGGTTCACTACTTCCAGTCACGAGTTTAAACTGAGGGTAAACGTCGAAGCTCGGGGATGGTTCTTTGTTTGCCAAATTGGTTTACTGGGCAACCGACTGATACAGACCAGGGTGAACCGCAGTGTCGTTATGAACAAGTGCTTCACAACCTGTGGCACTGACAGAGGAGTTTGCCTCAGGAGAGACGGCTGAGTCTCACCTTGAAATATACACTTCAAGCTCTCAGGCTGCACTTTCAAGTGTAGCATAAGCTTCCTTTTACATGGTAGTTGGAGACCACAGCGGCAATAAATCTGACGTGCATAGAATTGGCTGCTTCTGAAGCGCTGATAGCACCTTCATAAATTTGTCATCGTTTGATTGTGAGCAAGGTGTTACTGCAGTTGTTGATGTTAAGAGTGCAGAGACAGGGCAGGTGATAAGAACGAAAGCCTGTGCTCCCAGCTTTGCTGCCAAAACCCAAGTTCTGTTTCAATTAGATATATCCAGACATGTATTCTAGTCGTAAAGTGCCAGAATTACATCTTGCCCCAAGGGACTAATAGAATGATAGCAACTTTAAACACTAAATCCTACAGACTGTGTCATAAATCTGAAGTAATGCTGTCTTTTTTCCCCGCATAGGTTTTGGAACAGAAATGTTTGCCTCTGCCTCTCTATTAATTCAAGTGGTGCTGGGCTTCCAAATGCAATTCATTTTCTCTCTTACTGGTAAAAGTAGCTCAGATTGGCTTTTTATATAATGGAGAAGAATTAGCAATATTAAGATTTATCTTAGGGTTTGACAAGAACTGGTTAAAAAGCGCAACAGCAGCTTTCTATGATCTGATGTTTAAAGAGTTAGGTGCACAAACCTCCACATATGTTTTCATAGGTTTTTATGAAGTTTCTTATCAGCAGTGAAATCCTTATCAATGTCAAGATTAAACCTCAGAGGAGGTGCAATTAGTTTAGCAAATCATGCAGAATTGAAATACAAAAAAAAAGACTTTTAAACATGCTAACATAAGACTTTAATATGTGATAACATACAACTTTAAAACATGCTAACATGTGACTTTAAAACATGCTAACATAAGACTTTAAAACAGGCTAACATGAGACTTTAAAACATGCTAGCATAAGAATTGAAAACATGCTAACATAAGACTTTAATACCTGATAACATACAACATTAAAACATGCTAACATGAGACTTTAAAACATGCTAACATAAGAGTTTAAAACATGCTAACCTAAGACTTTAAAACGTGATAACATACAACTTTAAAACATGCTAACATGAGACTTTAAAACATGCTAACATGTGACTTTAAAACATGTTATCATAAGACTTTAAAACAGGCTAACATGAGACTTTAAAACATGCTAGCATAAGAATTGAAAACATGCTAACATAAGACTTTAATACCTGATAACATACAACATTAAGACATGCTAACATGAGACTTTAAAACATGCTAACATAAGAGTTTAAAACATGCTAACCTAAGACTTTAAAACGTGATAACATACAACTTTAAAACATGCTAACATGAGACTTTAAAACATGCTAACATGTGACTTTAAAACATGCTAACATAAGACTTTAAAACAGGCTAACATGAGACTTTAAAACATGCTAGCATAAGAATTGAAAACATGCTAACCTTAGACTTTAAAACGTGATAACATACAACTTTAAAACATGCTAACATGAGACTTTAAAACATGCTAACATGAGACTTTAAAACATGCTAACATAAGACTTTAAAACAGGCTAACATGAGACTTTAAAACATGCTAACATAAGAATTTAAAACATGCTAACATAAGACTTAAATACCTGATAACATACAACATTAAAACATGCTAACATGAGACTTTAAAACATGCTAACATAAGAGTTTAAAACATGATAACCTAAGACTTTAAAACATGATAACATAAGACTTTAAAACATGCTAACATTAGACTTTAAAATGTGCTAACATGCTAACCGTGTTCCCTTTTGGGTAGCCTATCAGTTTATTTGGAAATGTCTTTAATTGTGATATTGTAAGTTATAAGAATGTACGATGACTGTTCGGGAAGAGAATAAAAAGAAAACTTAATTGACAAACAAAACTAACAAAACCAAAAAAATATGCCAACTGAGGACTTTCAAAATGCTAGCAGAAGACATATGCAAATTTAAGCACTGTAAGTATGCTAACAGCAGACACACAGAACCTCTCATTTGAAGGACTCATATGTTCGGGGGCGACAACCACGACTTGTTTGTCACATTTTATTTTAATTTTGCTAAACGTGGACCTTTTTTCTTGAGAAACTCTCTGAGCTGAGTTGCTGGACATCACTACTTGACCAAGGTAAGCGTTTGCCCTTTGTTCAGCCTTTTCTGTGATGCGTCAACGTGTTAGCTGTGTGCTGTGGCTGACCATTACAGTGCTTATGCTAATACTGCTAATGCTGTAGGTGACATTGTTGATCCACCACCATCTTTGAGGGTTGCTAACCACTCTACCACTTAGCAGCTCTCCGTGTGACAAAGTGAAATATTTGCTTTTAGTCGAGCTCATCTGGTTGTTGTGGTTGTTGGTTGACACATGCATGACAATGCTATCATGTCACACAGTGATGGCCTTCCTATGTTTGAGTAGTTTGGGTTTCAAATCAAATCAAATCAAATTTCAAATCAAAGTTTATTGTCACATGCACCAATGACAGTGTCATCGGAGCAGTGAAATTCTTGTGACATGACAGGCAACATCTACGCAGTAGACAGGCTTTTTACAATAATGTTTAAAAATGACATACTATATAACATATAACATATAACATATAACATATAACCTATAGCAGAACGAAGCAGCAACATATCAAAATGAAGCAGCAGATTGCAAAAAGAAGCAGCAGTAAGTGTTCACCGGGTGAAGGAGTGGGGAATATTAAATTAAATAATATGAATATGAATATATGTGTAGTAAGTGTATTTGTATGGGTGGTGGAGCTGAATGTGCATGGTAACTGTTCAGAGGGTCAGTGTTGATTGTTCAAAAGCCTTACGGCCTGGGGGAAGAAGCTGTTTTTGAGTCTGGTAGTTTGCAAGCTGAATGGTGTTTTTGTCACACTACAGATAGTTTTACTGTTTAAAACAAGGTTTTTTATTTTAACTTTACATACTTCGAATATTTTCTGGCCCATTAACATTCATTTAGCCTGTTATATTAATGGTGTACCTCTGGTGTTTCTACTGTACTTTTCGAGATTTACAATATCCTGTACTGAATTCCTGGTGTTTTACGATGCCACACATTTGTTTTTAAATTACAATCACTCTCAGTCGAGTGCATAGGGCCCAACAGTCCTATTAAACTCTCCTTAAATCGAGCTGCACCACATTTCACTCAATCATAGATAAGTCCTCTAAGCCTGCATGTGTTTTTCCTCATCAATATCCAGTAATTATTCCCATGGAAATGGTACAAATGTTGAAAAAAAGCCTCTTGCAACTTCAAGTAAGAAAAAAATAAAAATCCTTTATCTGCACCAAGATTTAATTTGACCCTTTCTTGATCCATACTGCATCCTTCCACCAAATTTCATGGAAATCGGTGCAGTCGTCTTTGTGTAATCTTGCTTACAAACAATCATCAACATACAAACCAAAATATAACTTGCTCGGCGGAGGCAAAAAGGAAAGTGCACAAGAGATTTACTCTATCTATTGATATTGAGTTGCTGGGAAATTGATATACACTTACAAAGGCCAAGTTCACATACAGAAAGTGTCTCATGATCCACACATAGTCAACTTAATAGCAGCTCTGGTAACAGCCTCTGGAGCCGATCTAATGCGTCTGCTATGCTGAATCTGATGTATGCTCATGGAGAGTGATGAGGTCAGAGTCTAGACGCTAAACATAGACTGTGTACATTGTCTATGTTCACTTAATTAGAAATATGTTCCATATTGGCTGGCTAACTGCTTTTTTGTTATAGTTCTTAATACCAATTTTTTTTTCCTCCTTTTTTTTAATTTGAATAGTCACCTGAAAAATGAGTCTTGATGTTGACGACAGAGACAGGTTATCAAAGTACCTTAATTGTAATTGTTCTATTGTCATGGCATTTATATTCACTGTTTTCTAACTACGAGCTGACGCTGAGAATATAAACCTAATGCTTCTGAAGCAGCTGTGGCTTCAGACTGATTCAGTACCACAAGGCCTCCATGAAACATCATGTTGGATAATTATTTGCTTCATTTGCTGTTCTTCCCCGCTAACACACAATGGAAAAAACTGTGTTTTGATATAGGCAATACAGGCAACAGGCATCCTAATCTGCGGAAAGCTTAGTGAATCAATAATTTGGCACTCTGATCAAAACCTTAATTGATTCATTTGGTGAATTATTGCCTGTAGTTTCTCTCAGAGAGCTACATCATGCCTCAAGCCTCATGCATCAAGTTGAAAGCGAGAGTTTCCAAGGCCACAAAGCACAGATCTCAGCAGGGCACATGTTTCGCACCATGTGAGGCAGCATGTGCTGGTACACATGTCAGTGCTACAGTGCGGAAAGGGCACATGTTGGTGTGTGGTCTTATGTTTATGCATTCAACCGTATCTGCCCTGCACTTCAAGGTGAGAGGACAGGGCCGGGATCTGGGTTTATGACAAGCATCATTTGATGACATAATGAAAGATTGTAAGGTCTGTTAGAAAAGGCCATTGATTGTGTATAAAGGTGGACATGACAGCTCCAGAAAAGTAAAGCCATAGCGTCTTGATTACAGCCTGATGCCTGGTTGAAGTACACGTGAGTACAGGTAGTTCTGATCATATTGATGGTTGTCCCAGTGCAAGTTTTGATAAGTTATTTGTTGACTGAAACATCATGGTTGATAGCTGAGACAGACACACCATTAGTCAATCACATTTGTCAGTAGGACCTCACTACCGGAGCTTCATCCCCTGATAGCTACAGCCCAGACTCTGGCTCCAAATGTACTAGATGGCAACAAGCGTATCCAGGTTATTTGGCCTTAATTTCTTGAAGTGGAGACGTGTCATCCATCTTTATATACAGTCTTGGGTCGTGGTATTTTGCGCTGGTTCATTGTTAAATTGTCATGATTAACTTGGGCACTAAAATAGAATAAAAACTCAAAATTACAAAGAATAAGTTTGTCAGCCAAGACTGATGAAAGGTCAGGGTTACCATATAGATGATAAACTGAAATGAAAGATTTTGCCCCACTTTTTTTAAGGAACTAATAAAAGGAAAGCACTTTTAGGTGAGTCGTGAATATTGCAATAGGGGTCGCTGACGTGGCAACAGGCTTATGGTCTGGTTTATGCCTAAAGCCTAATTTTCTAATTCATAAAGTTTCACGTCATTAAATGGTTAAAAGAAATTGGAGTACCGGTATTTTAGTTCATTACCTTATCTAGGATGATCTAGGATTCTAGGATTTCAACAAGGCCCATTAAGGACATAGTGTCTGGTGTAACTCTCCACATTGTGCAGTGTGGTAACCCAGCTCAGTGTGTGGACTACTATATGTGTGTAATTATATCTCGGCATCAACCAAGGGGCATTTGGAAGAAGCACACTGCACACAGGTGACCTACAGCTGTTGATGTAGGGGAGAAATAATAAAAATTGCAACCTAACCCATGACGATATCATGAGCATTCGTGATGCCCCAGCTGTCGACTTGCTGGAATAAAGATCAGGTGTTATCTGATATATTATCCCGGTGAGGAACACTGGGGTTGCTCCTCCTGCAGGTGAATGGTACATTTTCATTTCCCCACACTAGAGCACAATAGGCTGAAAGAGAATGTGGCCCTTGACTCAGTCACACATTTGCAGTGATACAAATGATTCTGGTCCATGACGTGTCTTGACTGGTCCTTCACAAAGAATACACACCCACACAACCACCTCTGTGTTCTCTCAGCTCGTGGACACATTGTCACAGTTTCCATGTCCTGTTTTGTGAAGTTAAAACTACAGCCTCAGGCATCACTGCTTTTTATTTCCTCAAAACGGAAATGACCTGCATCTTTACCCCATTAGTACAGACCTGCACGCTTTAACACACTTCCTAGTGCATGTGAAGTATTTGACTCAGAATAGCAAATTAGAACCAATATAGCTCCGAATGTTCCATTACAAAATTCTACCGGTAGTACTAGTAGTAGTAATTGTAGTCGTTAGCTACGTTTGAGTGCATCTGTCTAAACAAGTTAACTAAAAGTAGAACATTGAGCTCTTTGAGGAGAAAGGGTATTTGCTCCACCAGCGGCATTATGGCTAAATTGATTTGCTGAATTTTAATATATTTGAAATGTATTGATTTATTTTGTAATTGGATACTTAATTTGTGGACTTGTAAATGATAATTGATCTTATTAATGAGGAGGATCAACCTGTGCTTAGATAATCAGTAGTTACCACTTAGCAGAATCAACTGTGAACATTAGTATCATGTTGCGAGCCGTTTGTTTGCACTTTAACAGCAGCTGAACGTGTGCTGCCATCTGCTGGTGATATAGACTCAAATCAGTCTGAACCAAACTCCATTTGTCTTTGTGAGAACCTCATGCACAAGGCGCATGATGTTAATTTTTACATGTTCTCTCACTGCCCAAAATATATTTTAAAACTTGATCAATTATGTAGTCATTCGAACCTCTGCACAAAATCAATTCTATGCATATGCTTGTCTGCTTCTAGATACACACATATAGATCATATATTCACAAACACATAATTAAACACGTGGACATGCAGCAGCAAAACCCCTAGACACACAACCACTGACTGATCTCTTCATTGAATAGTGCAAACAAAAGAAAAATAAGGAATGCATGACTGTTGATTTACACCGTTCACCTTAAATATCTCTTTATTCTGGCCCACAGCAATTATTTACAAGTGTTTACTCAACAACATCAAGTATGTTCTCAGCAGAGAGACACTTGTTTACAACCAATCAGTGGGCCTGGGCTCATGAATGTTAGGATACACAGTGTGAGACCCTTTCTCTCACCATGCTATTTTTAGTAGACACCAATGCCTTCCGGCAAAAATCACATGAATATGGATAGTGTGCTCGGCTGTACAGAGTGGTTTGCAGCAAGAGAGCAATGATTCAGAAAGACAGCCTGCACGTACGCTGTGTGTGTGTTCAATAAATACGAGACCAGTGCAGGAGTATCATTAGGTTGTCAAGGAATATAATACTGAAGGATTGTTTGGCACTAAATATGTATTTTAAAATGTTTCATGAGAAAAATTGGAGCGTTGAAACCAAAATTTGCTTCCATATTTTGTCATCATTAAAAAAAAACAATACTTTGTCGTGCGAATTATTATCATTATTAAGTGATTCATTTTCTGGCATCAGTCTCAAGTCAAAAATGAGGAACTTGCTTCATTATTATTACTGATTAATATGTAAAATTGTACAAAATTGGACACTCGTGTTATATCACAAAAGACGACCACACAACAGCCGATTCCTCCGTTTTCAGATTCCATAAGAGCTTGCAAAAATAGCATCAACCATCAATGAAAGAAATAGTTTCATGATGCAGGAATGTACAGTTGAAGATGAAATAGGAATACAAATTTTCTTTAAATATAGCATGTAATTAATTCTTAACCATAGGCAGTGAGCATTACAATATTTATTAAATTATATTACAGAATACTGTCACAAATTTCTAATTAATGTCTTTTGTTTTTCCTGTTTCATGCTTGTTTTCTTCATCCCAGAAATTCATTAATTCGTTACTTGTGAAAAATAGCAGAGTACTTCACTTTTTCTTTGCACCAGTCCTAAATGTATCTGGTTTACTTTCCAGCAGTCTTGTGCCAACTAGCATGGACTAGCTTCCTGTCCTTGACCTCAGCATACTTTGCAAGTCAATATTATTCAAAGGCTGTCCATGGTTATGCCTTTAAATAGGCCAATTTAGGCTTGGAGCACATGCATCTTGGAAGACAGGTTTATTTTGGTGTAACTCAATTTTTCTCAGCTCTCCTTGGCCGTCGGGAACTATCCTTGAGAAAGAGGCCAAAGGAATCTGTACTTTTCTAAACATCTAAAATCAAGTCGTACTTGTGTAGTAAAAATCTCAGTGTATATGTTCAACAGATTACAGGTCCTGCAAGTTTAGCAGTGTCCAGCAGAGAGTGCCCCGACTCTGTTTAACACTGGGCTGCTTCACACTAAAGGATATGGCTTGTTCATTTTTCCATGTCTCATATATCTGTAGTGAGATTCTTAGCTGATTATTAGCAGGCAATAAAAGAAGATAAATTGCATATGAGGTGCAGTTTGCTTATTGATGCACTGCAAGTACTTGTGTCTAATTAATTTGCGTCTAGTTTTTTTCTCATCCAGACTACATTTGTGCTCAGGGGAGTACAGTATTCACTTAGCAAATCTAAATGATTCATTTGTCATGCAGTTTACAGCTTAAGGCTATGGTTAATAATTTGGCCAAAGCATTTTATAGAAATCTGTATCACGGCTCTGTTTGTTAACAATTTCCATCCCACTGATTATTCATCACTGACTGTATCTAGAGAACGTTTGAGTGTCTCCTCTTCTCTTGGCCTCCTCTCCAGTATTACTTCTTATCTCCTTTATTCTTATCTGCCTTGTTTTCTTCAATTGTCCTCTCCCCACGGAATGGTCTTGCTCTCCTCACTTGCAGATGATGTGGTTTGGAGGGCTGGAGCTGATGCAAAGTGACGTGTCTTCCCATCACAGGAGTGGAGCTGAGGCTGGGCCTCACTTCCCCCGCACTGGGCTGTTTTTGTTCGCTGCAGCTCATGCGGATAATTTGCCGGGATGCAGTGGAGGGCTGTCACAAGGACTTGGCTCAAGGGGTGTGGGAAAATAGCAGAAGCGTCTTCCATGCTCAAACCCTGCCTTAATGATGAGCATTAAATATGAACATCTTTGTGTAAGCGATGCATTAGGCACCCTACATGTCCCTCTCCTTGCTTTAGCTTTTTCTCTCTTTGGGTCCCTTCTCTTGCTCCCTATTTCTCAGCAGTCTTGTCCAGAGTCTTGTTTGAGAATCAGTTGAATAATCCAACTGACAAGCAGCCTTTAGGTCATGGCATCTCAGTTCAGAAAATATTCACAATTCTTTGTGAAAGCGCAGCACAAACACAGCTCTGTGTTACTGAGCTAATGTTTCTCTGTGAATGCAGCCGAAATGATGAGCGAGAAAACAGTTGCTTTGTTTCGGCATCCTTAACCATTTTCTTTCCTTCTTTGAAGGCTTTTAATGTGACTGCCTTATTGCACTGTAAAGCTTTTTTTCCGTTACTGCATTGAATAAGCCTATCTTTGTAGGAGAGCTACGGTAAAGTAGCTCCAGACCAAATGATAAATTAACAGGTAGAAAGCTCCTTGATACCTTGCTGATCAAAGGCAGCTATCCCAGTTCAGTTGAACGAGTCTATGTAGAATTGTTACATTGACAGTTACAGATAAAGTGATCTCAGGAAACTAAGGAAGAAAACACACCACCTCCCTTAAAATAGACCTCCCTGGGTACTGAAGCAAAGGACAGAGTGACATTGTGAATGCTAACATCTGTGCAGAACCTTGCACTACCAAATGCCCCAACCCCAAGTTTGAGCAGACTCTACCGTCATCCTCCAAGGAGCAGCCATTTTGGAAGGCTCTCCCGGCACAGATGTTGCATATTAAAATGTAGGGCTGTTTTAGCAGAGGAAATGCTGTGGAGAGAGAAGGGCTGCTCCTCTGTGGGCCTCACCTGTGCCTTCATCCGAGAAGCCAATCCAGGAGAGGCTACTGTCTAACCAACCAAAAACAAAGTGACATTCAAGATAAAGTCACCCTGTCGCCTCTTTGACCCTGGGAGTCTGTGGATGTGGACAGATTATTTCACACATGAATGTAACATGTTTACAACAGAGACAATTGGCTTTAATGCTAATTTCAACATTATTTTCTGTTAATATATTTATTCACGGACATCCCTCTGTCATATGTGTCTACTTTTTGAATAAATAATGCCAAAAACACCAAGAGAATCAGTGACCCTGTCTGACTGGTGCTTAAGACGATGAGCATTTGCCTCACAGCAGTTCACATAATGAAACAGGCCTCGTCCACAAGATGGAGATATTCACCAGTTTAATGCTGAGCGCCCACCTGGCTCCACATGAAACAAACAGACAGAGGAGTCTGAGAGACACAGACAGGGGTAGAGAGGGAGCTGCACTACATGGCCGTGTGTGACAGATTGTGTTTGCATGAGGCAGTATGTGATGCCTGTGTAATGTTTGAGTGTGCGTCTTTGTTTATGTGTACATTGTAGTTTAGAGGGTACGTGCCTGAGTGGGTGTGTGTTTTTGAACAGTGCAGTGCTTGCCGGCTGAGGTGCTGAAAGGGCAGAGTGTGCTAACAGAGAGGTTGTCCGTGGTCCCAGAGCTTATTGGCGGGAGTCCCAGGGGCCCAGAGCAAAGGAGAGGTCAAGGCAGGTCGGCTGTCCTGTGTTTTGCCGGGCCCTCCGGCCCGCTGTGTGCCTGGGAGGGTTCAGGTGTGCGTCGACCTTTTGCTCCAGCGGGCTGTAAGTAAAGAGACCAGGGTCTGCTCCTCTTATCCAGGAGACAAGCTGCTGCTGCAGGAGGCCTGACCTGGACCCGGAGAGGCCTTCATCCTCCTCATCCCACCCTTACATCCTTAGTTGCGAGGGTTCCGGAAATCCACAGTCACCAAACCTCAGCACGGAAAAACAAACCAATAAATGAGTAACAGTGCTACTAAATATCTCCTACAATAATAGTCACTAAGGCTTATCAGTTATTGGTGATATACTTGTAAATAATAATATTCACAATTTTTGTAACAGGGAGCAATTTCTGTGGTAGTTTTTTCTTTAAACCTTTTTGATAATTGGCAATTTCATGAATGAATTTATCAAGCAAAAATGCCAAACAACTCCTCAAACATGAGGATTCAATTTTGTCTCTGTTCTTTATCATTGTAAATTGAACCAGTTTGGGCTTTGGACTGCTTGTTTGACAAAACAAGCAATTTTTAGACATCAGTCTGAGATGCTGACATTTATTATTTGAAGTTATTTGCATTTTTTTGCAATTTTCTTTCAGATTTTTCTTTCTTTACATTTTGAGACAAAAAAAATCATCTGTTTATCATCAAATAATTGACAGAAAACAATCATTAGTTGTTAATCTCATACATATATGATGAATCATTTGTAACAAATAAACAAACCCAACTTCATTAGATAACAGTATCACTGGTGGAATAGATGGCCTCCCATTTTTACTGGATAGAAAGATAGAAACGATTGTTGTGTTACAGCATATAGTGCAGTGCACTTTGATGCTTCATGTCATAATATGTGAAAAATAGAGGACCCATTTAAAAATGAAAGAGAGACTGAATGTCAAAAATACCAATCAAATTCCTTCTTTTCAGTGAACACTAAGCTCCAAAACATCATTAAAGAGGCCGGCTTGATTGCTAAGAATATCTTAGTAAAAAAAAGGGCCATTTCTCTCATGCAGCATAATGATGAAAAGCCATCCTAATGATGTTACAACTATGTAACTGCATATTCTCTTATACGGGCAGCAGTCCTACTTTCTCCTCTCTGTGATTGTTTCTTTATAACAGTCATGCAAGGATGGCAACTAGCTGATCCCGGGAACTGTCATAATAGCTTCCATGGACAGCTGAGTGCGCACACCTTGTCCACGGGTGCATTAATTAAGATGGTCGCTTGAAACCACCAGCAATTAATGTAGTGTATCAACAAGCACAGCGCACCACAATAGTGAACGGTAGCCAAATGGTATCACTGCAATGGCACCTGGACCTCAATAGGCATTGTTTGGCTACCTTTTGTGCCCATGTAGTGTGACATATTGCCCTCAAGCGTTGACCATCTGACCAGGGAGAGGGCTTTAAATGCTAGGCTAATAATAGGAGAGCAAATCCAGGCAAAGGATTGGGGTAATTATGCCCCACTGCGGGACATGATGGGTGAAAAGAGGAGAGAAACGGGCTAAGAGAGAGGAGATAATAGTGAGAGAAACAAAACAAAGAATCTGAGAACAATTACTCGAGTTAAACATTACAACTCAAAGAACAATACATGCGTTTTCTGATGCAAGACAGATGATATGTCAGTCGGAATAATTAGTGGCAGATGGCAGGGACATTCCACCTACCTGAACTGGATCAACACACTCCTCCGCCTGATGTGGGAGAGCTGGGGCTCCTGGTCACTGCAGTGTTCATGTTCAAATCAGGCATAAAAAGTGCTAGACCATTTCCAGGATCCTAAGCCAAGGTCTTGGCAAGAGTCTGTCTCTCCGGGTTATGCAGACCTGCCCTTGAACTTGGTTTCCAGGGAATAGACTCATTCTCTCTTGAAAAGTGGAGAAAGGAAGCTATTATCTGACACAGCCTGTGGTGGAGACACTGGGCGATGATAGAGAACTCAGCCCCGGAAAATGAGGCTGAAACAGACCACCAGACCAAAAGTTTGTTTGCATGGTGACTTTCATATTGTTTGTGTTTGTGTGCGTTTGTGTCCGTGTGTGTGCTGCTGCGCAAGTCGACTTGTGCGTGCGTGTTTAATTTGCAGCATCACAGTGTATGTGAGCCCCTCACTGTGAGCAAAGGAAGGATGCAATTTACATTTTTGTGCACATGTACAGGAGCAGCAACAAATAAAAACCCTGTGCCTAAAAATAAAATGACTTGAGAATTAATTAAAGTCAGAGAGTGTGCAGCAACAAACAGATGTGTCCTATTTAGGGCTAATATCAACTTTATCTAACTAGTGTAGGGAACTTGTGATTGATGGCGTCTGTCACTGTTACAGCTCCAACATGCCTTAATCCTTTCTAGTGGTTGCACAGCACCCAGATACACAATGCCTGATCTTTTATTCCTTTATTCAAATCCCATCGATTGAATAGAGTGATCAGAGGCGTTGCCCTCTCTGGAAGAGCTTAATCTCTCCCTGACACATGGAAGACTTGCTGGACTTTGATGATGCAGCCGCATATCCTTTTGGGCTTTCAAACAACTCTGTGTGCGCCGCTACCTCCATCAGCTGTCTGGAGAACAATCATTCAGTACAAAGCACTGTCAAGGCTTCAGCAAGCAGAAGCTTCACCCCGCCAGCCTCTAATGCACCCCCCTGCTCCTCGCCCGTCTGCAATGCACTGTGGGATTGGATAACCAAATCCCAGATGCAATTAGTGGTGCTTTCAGAGGCCATGGTTTAAGCAATATGCTGGAATGCTCCATTGTGCCCCTGTGCACTGGTTACGGGCAGACTGGAGTTTCATCAGATCTGCTGTGCTAAAGACATTTACTAAAAGTTAAAATCACGTCGGACAATTCACTTTGTTGCACTCATGGCGCTGCGCAAGAGCAGTCCTGAGGATTTTTAATTGATGGGTTTATTGTTTCAATGTTCTCACTAAGTATAAGATAATTACCCTGTTCATTATACCTCTGTGATTATGTTAAAGAGCCGGCGATTAGAGCCTATGCAAATGCTTGCACGGCTTTCTACTTTATGTTTTTATCATTTGGGGCTTATGCATATATGGATGTTTTATAGTGTTTTAGGTATTCTACTTGAAAGAGTCAGTCATGGCACAGTGACGTTCCGTCGATAGCGAACGAGCAGGCGATGATATATTTATCCCTCAAATAATCCTCAGGTCTGACTACTTCTCCATTAAAATGATAGATTTGACTTGAATAACACCCACACAGCAATGGATGTCACGGCAGAAAAATGAGCCCGTGTTGTCACAGCAGGGATAGAATGTCATCTGTGTATCAAATGTGATCATCTTCATGGGCTTGTGGCGCGCGTGGAGTGGTATGTGCCGTCTTGTAATGTCTTGTGACAGCCACACAGAACCCATCCCTCACGGTGTGCCCAGACCTACCTGGGAAATGACCATCCCCATCAGACCGGCCCCTGTCATCTACCACATGTCAATGTGAGGCAGCCTCATGTGGCCACAAAGGCTGTATGTGTAAACAAAGACAAACATTGCAAGGCTTGCATGCCTATACACATCAAGTGTGCTCTCTTAACATGACATGCACAGCCAGTGTGCAAGCACATACAGTATTTGCACAAAGCACAGGCACAGATACACAAATTGTCAACACAGAAAAATCATACAAAAACCAATATATAAATAAAGTTAACTAAGCCATGTTTATAATAGAATATTTAATTGTATGTAAAGCCCACTGCTCATAAAACAGTAGACTAAATGTATAAATGGTCTCAGTTGAATTCAAGCTTTACAGAACAGTATAAATGTGCATGTAACACGTATCCTGGAAAGCTGCAGCCTCTTTTGGCAGCTGTTAGATGAATAAATAATCATTTAAAATATAAGAGAATTGCATATAAAATCAAAATGTCGCTGTTAAACTCTGTTACTAAATGACGCAACTGATTTGAGCATGGATTTTGAAATTCTGCAGCCAGTGGTTCTCTTTTACAAATCTAATATAAAACATTATACAGTTACTGTGCTCTTTCTAATTTGTACAAGCCCATTTTTAACATTTTCACATGTCAGTACTTTATTATTATTTTGCACAGATTAATTTGAACTAGCAGGCAGGCAGGAACTCTCAGGAGTTTGCTACAATTTTTAAATGATATAATTATAGTATGTATAAGTATTTATAAAAAATGTATTGAAGAGATAAATAGAAATAACCAAGTTAGTAAAATAATGAAAATGTCAAAAAGAATATTTTTTTTAATGAATCATAAAACAATCTGAAACATAAACGTAAGAGCACAGCGTCACAAAGTGTTTTGTGATTACTATGTGACTACTGTTGAATGTTTGTTGATTGCTTGTTTTATAAGTGAATCACCAGGAAGCCACGAGGCCCAGGCTTTAATTTGTCATGATTGTGTCTGAACAATGAACAATTCACAGGTCAAAGCCACCTAACACATTTTATATGGAAAAGAAAAAAGGGGGAAAGGGTTATTGGGATGTGAGTCAGTCTCAAACAGCAAGTGCACATTATAATGAATTCAAAGTGAAAACGTACTTATTTACTCTAATGCACAAGGACTTGTTAGGCTTGAAGTAATAAATTGTCCACCTTTTCTAATTTTTTTTTCTGGCAAGGTTTATTTTCTGGTTGTGCATCTTTGAAGCCTCTTCATTTGTTCCATGACAAAAGAATGTTTTTCAGCTATTAAAAGAGCAGCAAAGGCCACTTTGCTATTTCCCCTCCTGACAAATGACATAAAGCTGCCAGTAAAAAATTCATATTTATCTTTCTGTTTGCATTTTGCAATTCTGATCATATTTAAACAGGGCTCTGAACAATCTGCACTTTTTTTCTGTCAAATAACTTTTGCGTATTGTGTTGGATCATGCGAAACTAAAACCCCGTCCTATGATTGTGTGCTGTCTTCCTGGGTTGAGGGGCTTTACAAAATAAACTAGCTCCTTTTGGCTGCATTAGAAGACAGAGACTGTGCTGACTTGCACACTTCTGAAGAGAATTCTACATTTGTATGGCTGAATCGATACAATTAAAATTGCCTTATGCGTTAAGCAGTTCTTCCAACTCAAAGTGGGGACCTCAGCAAAGTTGTTGTTTTCTCAGTCTACACCATTTACCTCAATTCTATCATCACTGACAACCTGCTCCAAACTTCAAGGCCAAATGTGCATAAAACAAATCATTTCAGGGTGTCAGCAGATAATGTGGGGTAGTGATGCAAATCTGTTTACCACTTTTCCTCCGCTACATTAAAGGTGCTTTTGTGTTGCGTGCTTTGACGGCATGTCACAGAGCAAAGAATGTGTGTGTGTGATGTGTGTGTGCTTGTTTGTGAGAGACAGAAAGGCTGAGAGGGTGATTAAGAGGGAGCTTGTTTATATGTGTTTGTTTTAAGTGTGAGCAGGTGGATTTTGAGGAAGCATCTGCTTCCTTCAAGTGGTTTTGAAGTGTATTTGATATCACATTTCAGACTTTGAAGTAAAAACGGGGACTAATTGTGATTCGTCTTAATATTGCTTATATAATACTTCAGAATTACAGGGGATGCCGTTACCCTTTTGATTCCATGTCTTTACTTATTGTAAATCTTCTGTCAATAGAGGGTTTGTCACTGTTGCAGCCATAATTTGCTCTTTGCTGCAGAATTTTTTTTTCAGAATTTACAGTGGAGGTGATCACAGCCTGAAATTTATTATTTGTCTCTGGCGTAAGTTTCGACTACACAGAAAAGTTGTACAAAGCTTGCCTTGTGCTGCAGCGTCTCTTGCTGACACTGTTTATCTTTCGGAGCCTCAGTTCACCCTCATGTTCAGCAGCCTGCTCTTTAATTATGATTAGGCTGTTCACACTTCTCACCCTCCTCATCGCTCAATTATAGCACAATATTGATTTGTTCCTGGAGAAACCATCAAGGATGCACAGCTAGGAAATCACTGATATGCTTCCTAATATGATAAATGTGTTTTAATCCAACATTACATTAAAATGCCATCTTACACTGCTATTAGTCATTAAATTAATGATGAGAATTAACTAGTTTGGCAGTTGAAATGAGAATGGCCCTTGTTTTTGATCATTTTGCTCTCAAACTTGTCCTTATGTCTAATGAACCTATTTCTTTAAATGGAACTTCTGATGAAACAACAATTCATCATCACCCACAACAGAGGTTTGTTTGGGATTTTTTGTGTTTTTAAGTTAGAACACCGTCCCTGAGGTATGCGTTTACATAGGATCTTAGAGTACGACACATATAAGAGGAGTCGTTGATTATAGATAGTGTCTTCAGTGGCACCTTAACTTGTGTGCATCATATAGAGATAGCGCACAGGCTTGCTGGCGAGCCCGGGAATCGAAAGAGAGCATGTGGCAGTGTCAGTAGCCTAGTGCGGCGTGGCCAGGTTTCCTGGGGCGAGGGCTGTTCTGTGCTCCATACGGAGTGCCTGTGCTGGGAGCCTGGGGGCCATGCAGTCCCAGGTCAGCAGATGGGCCTGTGATTATTATTTCCAGGCCTGTCTTACCTGACCACTTCCTCACTCCGTGAACAGCTGTTTCACTCGCTTCACTGAGACGCTACATGAACAGCCATTTTTCTTCTGTTCTTTACTTTGTACATAGTATAAATCTTTACTGTGACCCTGCTCTGGGCTCCATCCACCTGTGTCTTACCTCGGGCAAACGCTCCCCTGGAGGATAGCTTTTTTTTTTCTTCTGTTGGACCCAGGAAAGAAGACTATTAAGAATATTTTCCAGACAATGGATCAGAAGAATAAACTTGTCTCAGTTTACTATCAAAGTGCTCTGTGTGTTGTGTGCTTAAGCTAAAGGAAGAGAAAGAGGCATTTTCCTTTCATTCATATCTGTACCAATGTCTTGATTTTGATTCTGAATCTTTATTGTGACATTCACGATGACTGCTGTTTTTGATACAGAACATATTAGTTTGTTTGCTCTTGACAATGTAAAATTGATGCCATTATTATCTATAATCTCTACATGATGTGTCGCGAGTTGTAAGAGCATGCCATTTCTCTTAGACTTTGTCAGGTTTAGCAATCACATATTGCAGACTATGGTGCTTTTGGATGAATACCCTCTTTAGTCAACCAATTCATCACACTGCAGGGAATATTGTTCTACAGCACCTGGTGTTCAGACTATTTCTGTGTTCTAAACACTGTTGGTACAAACCATTTGTTCTCCATCCAACAATGCTTGCAAAGCTTCATTACTGTTCCATTATTCTTTGGGGATTTTGCACCCATCTTGAATATTATTATTATTAGAGGAAGTCATAAGTTATTTTTAATTTAGAAGCCAAAAGGGGGGCATTTTCTCCATCATTATTTAACATAATTTACAACTTCGATGCTGAATTAATAAAAGGAAAAAATGCAAAGACAGGGAACAATATATTGTTCGGAAGGAACCGAAGCCTGAAAATGTCGCTTTGTGAACTTTCCGAGCAGAGTGTATTATTGGACAACTCCAGCTTTGGTTCAGTATAGCAACAGACACAGAAAGCTTTTGGTCAGAGAGAACAAACTTCAAAAGTAATATCTTCATTGCAGTGCCATCCAAGAAAGAAAATTTCCAGAGAACAAATGGTTTTAGCAAGTAGTTAAACAGCAACAAAAACAAACTGGAGGAAAACATTTAACCAGGAGCACAAAGAAAACTGCTGATGCAGTTTTAAGCCTCTCAAATCATTCAACATAGATTCATTCTCTGAATGAAAGAGCAGAATCTGGCTTATTTATTGATGAAAATGAAAAGGCTGAGAAAGGGGATTTCTTTGAAATGCGAAACATAAAATAATAGATTTTCTCAACTGTATAAACTCTAAATCCAAAGGGTTTGGGGAGGAGGCAAAGCACATTTTGACTGAACTAACTCTGCCGGCACTGTGATGAAAAAAAATCCCCTTCCTTGTTAGAAAGATAGGAAATACACCTTGAAGGTCAGGTGACTGGCTTTCAACATTATAGGCCCCAGCCGCTGAGCCGCTGTTGATCAGACACCTCCTTTCACATAGCGGTTACATTTAGATTCCCAGCCCCTCCCTCAAATCCCACAGTGTGTTCTCAAGGAAATGTGTGGAAATGAATTATGGAAATTTCTGATGGGAAACTTGGTGCATTAGTGTTTCATTTAGCTTGCTTGTATCCTGAAGCGCTGCTCCAACCTAGGAGGGACAGAGCTGGAAATATAACTCCCAGCGGCAGGGAAGCCCACAGGGGTGCGTCTCCCAGTCAGGGCACGGGCCAGTCGATTTATCTGCCAGTGGCCTGGGCCTGTCTGATACAAGCTCTCTCACAGGTGGATTTATCACCATTGCCTGGAGCTGCAGGCCTACAAACTCAATACAGGCCTCCATTTTTTATACTGGCTAAGCACAGCAACCTCTGGTAACTCTCCTCAACCTCTGAAACTCAAGGTGCACTCCTCCAGACATGTTTTATTTGTGTTAGTGTTCCATTTTGAAGGTAGTTCACAAACTTCAAAGGGAAGAAATATTAATTTAGCGCTCTTATAACTGTTAGTATGTCGTGTGCATATGGTTAAAGAGATGTTTGTTTTTTTTTAAATATTCATTTCTGGCCCGTCAGGGTCATCCCTTTGGAGACAACACAATGGACCTCTTTGTAACATAGCTGCATAAAACCATCCTAACAACTGTGAAATGGGAAATACCTGTATATTTATTTTGTTCTCCCTTTTTTCTGCCATTTTAGTAGATATTTTATTTGGTAGGTTACAGTCGAGAACTGATAAATAAGAAGAAATGAAAGCGAGATGTGGAAAAACATGTGAACAAAGTCCTTGGCCAGATGAAAAAAAGGAATGTTGTGGTGTCTTATGCCGAGTTAACTCTACATGATTTCTTGCTCGACAAACGCCTCAGATCTGAGCCAAATCTGCATGAAATCAGTAGTCTCCTATCGTTCTGTGTGAAATCTTTAAAGATGCGATTCGAGAGGCTTGCCGACACGTCGTCTCCTAGAGAAACCATCAAGGACTAGATTTGTAGTGGGCTAAATATCCTGACAATTACATGAGTGCATAGGACAGTCTGGCCACTAGTCAGGTTTACCCTGGTCAAGGATTATATGGTGTGATTTTGTGTATAGTCTCAGAACGACTGCAAGACTTCCGATCACAAGACAGCAAGTCGTGTTACGTGAACTGCACAGCATCTGACGACTTTGAAAGTTGTGTAGTGTGAATTTTGGATTAGCTCTTATGTCCCTTAAGGTCATTTGATTTTTAAATATGGTGTTTTGATGGAACAGCTCTTCAGTTAAAGTGAACAGGTTCTCTTGTTAGTATGGATATAAAAACACATTTTAAAAAAGGCCATACTATTGGATTTGGGTGATATATTCCTTCAGTACTGTGAAGTTTATTCAACTGTATCCCTGCTGTTCCAACAAGCAAGTGCACATGTAACTGAATAACTCGAGGAAGCTCAGTGACATCTTTTCAAGAATGGAACTACCATCAGGATATCACAGTTTTCTTTCAGAGAAAGCTACAGTGGACTGTGTGTTAGAGTTATTCGTCCCCCATAGTTTGTTTAGTTAGATTGAATTCAATCTCTGTGCTGTAGCCTCCATTTGATACTGGACAGGTAGTGAACACTCAGTTTGTCTAAGTTTGTTTGCTGAAAGAAAAATTCTTACCTAGTTGAATCCAATAAACACAAAGTCGTTAACTCAAATAACTCAGGTTCTTGCCCTAATAAAATGCTGCTCAAGTTACAAACCACTAGAGCAATTATCTGTGTGAGAAGGGGAAACATTTATAGTTATTGTTACACATGGTTACATTTTTAGCCTTTCAGTTTCAGACTAATAACTTGTGGTTTGTTGTAGAGTTTATAATTGTATTGGCTCCACTTGTGTATTTATAATTAATACTTATTTATTTTCCAGTGCATAAAATTAATGTAAAACCAACCAACCCTTGTGTATTTCCCATCATGAGAATTGCTCAAATGAAAAATAAATGAAGAAAATTATGAAGTATTCCTTATACAATTGAACATGCAAAAAAAGTGCACTTAAAGATATGCTTTGTCTTTATAAGCTGTCACAAGACAAGTATGTGATCAGCTCTCATCAGTGCCTAAAGGAATCACAGGACAGCAGCGCCAAAACAATCTCCAGCAAATGAAAACATGTTTGTTTTGTTTGAACTAATCTTTTACTGGATGACCCATTCAATAACTAATCATCTAGCTTTTACTATGTTTCTTACACAACCAAAGTATTTGTGACTACTGTGAATCCTGATCTACGTAACTTGGCACAATAGACACTGTGGACTGATGGACAGAATTCCGATCTGCAGTCTGTTCCACTTGTCATGACGTTTGACAGTAAACAAGCCGGTGCTGTCTGGTGCCCGCAGCTATGGCGGATCATGTCAGACACACACAACATGATCAACACTCATTCTGCTCATAAATACAACACTAGCATGTGTGTAGCCTCCAGTATACCAGTTATTTGATCACATTTTTAGATGATAATTATTTCTTGGCCTATACTAAATGAAACAAAGAAAGCAAAAAATATTGGGTAAAAGGATAAATCAATTTTTTTTACACTTGTAGCTTAGAGACTGAGTTTAATAATACACAGTGGCCTTCGTGAATGAGGAAAGCATGAAAGTTCAAAGTGAGGATTTCTCAACACTTCCTCAACAAGCATTTATTTCACTGAGGGCCCTGTAGTGCCCCTTATGTAAGTGGAATAGAGGAGAGGAGAGGAGAGAATGAATTTGCCACAGGTCTGAGTTTTCCCAGAGGTTTAGAAATGTAAGACTAAACAGTCTGTGTGTGCACAAGTAAGGCAGGTGAGCATAGCCAATGTTGAAGCATCTATAATGCAGGATTCTGAACTAGACAACATAAAATTGACAGAAAGGCGATTTTCTCTTAAGGTGCTTTCCCACGAAAAATGGTTTTCTGTCCCTTTCACCCGAGTGGGATTTCACTCCTTTATATAACTCTTTTCACTGTCTGGAGGAAATACTGTGATACCGACTTCAAACCTGGTTTTGTTGGCCTAAAGAGCAGTTGCCTTATGCTGCCTGAGGGTCACAGTGCACCAAAGATGCACCTGACCAAACGTCATTGTAAGAGCAACACGCCCATTAGTGTTCATATGGAAGTTATTGGACAGGAAAATAACAGACTGTGTCAGGCTGAAATTAATGAAGACACCTACATCCTGCTTAGTGCAGCTTTGTCCTATTTGTTATAGAGAACCCATAAATTGCTAATCCCACATTGTATCACGGCAGGACAATACTTTGTTATATTGCTATTGACGAAAATCCTGTTGTGATAATTATACATTTTTTCATTTCCCAGCCCTTCAGTATATTATTGGTTGTCCTTCAAGATGTGCAGTACATTACATCTTAAGCATTCACTATTTATATTTGTATTATCTTATATCATAAAAACAATTTGTGAACAAAAGATAATCTGCTACCTGACTGGCTAAATCAGCAGATACAAAATGCAAATCACTGTACAAAAACGTTCTACCAGAGGTAATAAACACAGTAAAACAAGACAGGTTTTACTGTGTTCTGAAGGTTTTATATACTACAAAAGATTTACCTCCTGTGAGCATTTAGTATTTTTATTCCAGCAACACGGCCCTTAACAATCATCTAATGGACTCCATATTGTTGTATTATCACCACGTGAAGGCAGGACCTGTCTGTCCCCAATAAAACATGAAAGGCCGAAATTGATTACTTTAGTGCTAAATTAGACTGTAATACTTTATGACCATACCAGTTAATGATTTTATCGTATTAAGAATTATCTGCATAAATCAGCTGAGTTATAACCTTGACCTTACTCCTGCCGAAACTGCAGAGGTAAATAATTCAAATCAACTTTTAAGGTTCCTGAAACTAAGATTCTCATTTGTTCTCAGTTATACTAACTGTTCCCCATAGTGCTCAAAATACAATGTCAGCTCGATTCCGATAACAAATATCTGTTTTAAGAAACACATTGTAGCAGCCAACTGGTCCCCATGTAGGAGGCAAACCCTTCGGCCAGCGGCAAGCTGGTCCCAGCCTGCTGGCAGCAGCAACAGCGTGCCCACTTCATGCTAGAGCCACACCTCCACTCACAGTCCGTCACGCCAGCCTGCAGTGCATACCTGGCAAACGCTGCAGTGGCTTGCCAAGGAAGATTTATACCTGGTGTTTGACCTACTTGAGTTTGCATCTATATTAGTGAAGGAAAGGGCTTGGTTGTGGCGGAGAGAAAGGTCACAGAGATCCCAGGTCTTCCTCTGATGCATCAGGATGATGGAACAGGCTAATTTAATGAGCAACAGTTGTCCCCTTGGCTGCTACAGATGGTGTCCTGCAGCTCAGCTCAAAGCCGTCTGGAAACATAGCTTTCACAGCACACATATCACCCGTGAACATAGGCAGGCTGGAGTTCTTTACAGCTGCAAACTGGACATATTCCAATTTGGTTTCACATTTAAGGTATACATTTTTACATTTTGGTTTACCATATTCTATATTACTTGTTTTTTTACATTTGGCTTTGAAAAGCAACTGCTGACTTTTTGATCTGGACTTGAAAGTTATTTCAGAATAATTTACTATAATATATTTTGGTCAATAATAAAGCACACTAAGCAGAAGAAGAAAAAGAAGTCTATTTTTTCTGTATTATTTAAAAGTGTCACTGCAGTATTATTAATATCAATGATCTAATAATTCAAATATTGAGTGAGGATTTTCTTTAAACTACAGGTAGCTGTTTTTTTTTAATTTTGAGTCTCAGCTTAGTCTTACATAGTATGTTCCTCAGCCTCTTCTCCATAAACAGGTTCACAGGCTCTTACATCCTTTAGACTCATTGTTGTTGTCTGTCAGTCACTCAAGTATCACTAAACAAAGGAGCTTTTAGAGAGAAATAAAAATCATTATAGGTTTCATCTTTTTATTTTAACATAAGATGTTGATAAACACATCTTATACCAACATTTGTCAAGCTATAAACTACAGTAAATAAGTTAAAAGAAAATCTTTCTTTCAAGAATATTTATGAATTACTGCAATGGATAAGCTGTATCACATCTTGTAACCTAAGAATCAGGAAATTCATTAATTTTAAAGTGTTTACTTTCACACTGGTATGCTACATTAATCCTCACTGAAAAGTTCACGGCACACAATGTTTTTCAAATAGTTTAAGCTGTCACAACAACAGCTGTATTTTTTTGTCCAGTGGCAACATTAAAAGTCACCTGGCACTAAACCTAAAATAATTTGATGTCTGTGGAATGAGACGCAAGAGGAATGTGTTGGTGCACTGGGTAATTTGCATGATAGAATAACCTTCCTTATGTTTGTGAAAAAAAAGAGCTAATGTATTCAGTGTATTTGTGGTCATGCTCTTCAGTTTTTATCACCTAGAGACTAGCATTAAATCACCTCACTGGGGGAATGAGTCGCAGGAAAGGAAAAAAATGAAGCAGCTTCTGGATCTAATGAATTCCTGGGAGAATAAACACGCCTTTGAATAAAGCCCTAATCACGAATTAAGTGGTTGTTGCCATCATACCTTTGTAGAACATACCCACAGACTCAGACCTGAGAATGTGTGTGTTCACATAATTTCCTCAGCTCTGGCAACAATGAGACAAGATAAGAGGTAAGCTACCCGGCCCTCAGCCGGTCCGTGTTTAAAGATAGGGCAGGTCTCATTTCCAAACTAATCCCTTGTTTCGATCCCCGCTTCATTTGCTCCGTGCAGACTGCAGCTTCAAGGGTCGCACTGAGATAATAGGGAAGCTGCCCCTTGCTGTACGAAGGTCATGTTTGCCTTCCACCTTTTGCTGTTAAGCGCCTCCAAACAAGCATTGTGATGTAGCATTATGACAAATACAGTGTACTTTATGAAAATATACTGCTCACAAAATGGTTCAAATCGCCTGCTCATAATCCAGTTCGCTCTGTAGCAACATTGGCCCACAGACTTGCACTGAACAAGGTAGAGCAACCGGCAGAACAAAGACTGGAGTAAGTTTTTCTCAGTGAATAATCCCACTGAGCCCTCTTTGAAGGAGTTCTTACACCAGGAAGGTGGATAGGGCAGATTTTAATCAATACAGGAAAACAAGGAGCTCAGGGGACGTGAGCAGCCTACCAGTCAGGATGAAGATTAAACACCTCTGTCTAAAACACACTCAGTTCATGTCAGAAAGCCCGGGTAACTTCAAATCCATCTATCAAAATGGTATCAAACTGTGTTTTTCTAACAAAGCAATGTTATATGACATGTATTCTCCCCTACAGCTGTAGGTGAGCAAGTGGATCGTAAATCATAGCAGGCAAAGCTCAGCTTGACCTCTAAACGGTTGTATATCAGGCTATTCTGATTCAGTGAGTATGACTTTTGGCCTCAATAGATACACTTACTTTACTTGAGATTTGAACAGTTGAGCATTAATATACCCAGAAGGCTGATTCTGCATAACAAGCAACCTCTGGTTTTGTCCAACAGCTCTTTGTGCTGTACTTTTCATGCAAACCTAAGAAGTGAGGTTGTGCTGCACTATTTGGAGTCATACAGTGCACATTATATGTATTCTCGTATTTAAATTAGCTCATGACTGCTTTTGAACAAATTAAGCCACGATGCAATATTTGTCCTCATAGAAAGCTTAGGATCACCCTCAACATGCTTAAATAGTCCACAGTAGATTAATTCATTAGACTGTGTGAAACAACACTCTTGGGGAATGTAAGGCTATCTCAGATGCAGTGATGGAGGTCGCTGTTTTGAGGGACTTTGCACGAGCACAATGTTTTTCTGTTGTGTTAATTAGACACTCCCAGTCATGTTGGCTGCAAGGCTGCTTTTGCTGTGAAATAATGTCTTTGATTAAAAAGATCCAGCACTCATGAGAAGGTCTGTGTGATTAAAGCCACACTCAGTCGGGGGACCCCCCAGCTCTCTAACAGCAACACCCACCCCCCTGCCTTTTTTTCCACCTCTTTCCCCAGACAAGAGGAGAACAAGGAAAGGAACAGAGTTGCCTGAAGTGGCCATGCTTCTAATTTCATAAGCAGCCTCGCCACTTTGACTCACTTAGGGAGATGAAAGACAGTTACTGTAATATTTGAAGCTGTGGCCACCGCAGCTGAACAGCACAAGAGTGTTTTCAGAGGGAAAGTTTGAGTGTGTTTCATGAGATACGCTGTGTAAGAGAGTGCTGGCTGGAGCATGAAATGCAGCACAATAAGAGAAGCAAATGCTGTCACAGACCCGTCTAAGGCTGAGAAGACTCGGGCCTCCTCTCAGAACTGTGGGTCACAGTCAGAGGGCCTGGCTGAATAATTGATCAATGAATGTGCAGTGAAAACAGAAACACAGCTTAGCACTATATTTCCCCTCTCCCCCTGTAATGTGCATTGAATCCCACAGATCCATCAGCTACATGCAAAGCTCCGCTGAGCTGAAAGGCCTCCAAGTTCACTTCAATTATTCAGCATCCCTCCAAGATTATGAATTATTGAGCTAAAAGTATGTTCCATATACGGCCATGTGCTGTAGCTTGCTGTAGACAGCATCCACTCTGTAGATGTGTGGGAGATCTGTTTTTGTGTGAAACAGCGAGGCAGACAGGAACTATTAAAGCTATGGACAGTCACAACTGTGGGTGACAACCTAAAACTGTAATGCCACGTTTAACTGGCTGAATTAAGGATTAATGAAATCAAGAAAGACTGTTTGAAGTTTCAGCCATTACAGTTTGATGGGCGTAGAAGGCATGTGGCAGCTCTCCTCCTCACAACTTATTTAATTAGCTAAGCAGGATCCGGGAGTGGTGCATTCATAAGTTGACTATTAATTGTTTCCTCCATACCTTGGCAGTATCCTGGGCTCCTGAGTCTGTTTTTCTCTTTGGGGCAGAGAGTGAAAGGTGTTTAGTTTTAGCTGCCATCTGCCGACAGCTTGCACAGCCAGCTTCGATCCAATCACCCTCTCTGATGGCATGAATTGTGCCCAGTCCTCTGATGAAGAGTTGGGGTTCGTTTTTCTTGGCTTGAGCCGGGGAGGAAACAGATGATACAATTAATTATCAATAGGTCCCTCAGTAAATCAAAGCCATTTTGGCAGCCCATGACAAAAAAGGAAGCCCACTGAACTGCCTGCAAGTCTTCGCCATCTCTTCATTGCCCATTCTCAACAACTGCTCTCTGGCCGCCCGCCTCCAGTGCAATCCACAAGGTGTTTGAATAGATTGTTCAAATATTTTCACTCTTGATTCCTTCTCTTTTGTTTTGAAAACGAAGCTAGGTTCCTGTGTGTTAGAGTGGAGGACCACTTGACTGAGTGCATTCAACTCTCCTGCCCATCACCCAGGCTCTAATGAGCATTGGCTGTGGCCGAGGCAGGGAGGCAGGGAGGCTGATAGTAGCTCATTATCTCCCTGCCCATGCTGGCCTCTGTATTCCTGTTTGTGGTGAGCCTTTTCCTCTCGTATTGTAGGGTAAACATTTACCTAGTGGAGACAGGCATTGACCATTCGGCACTTGGGAGCTTTGGTAATGGAAAGGGGGCCCACTGGATTTTTGCCCACCACCCTCCTTAACAGAATAACTCACTCACGCTCACTTTGGCCTAAACCATTTATTGGAATTTACAACTGTCTGGGGAGTATTCCTCTGCTGAGGTTGAACTATGGCTTTGGCCTTACAAAGCAAAGGCCATTAAGTGTGTTTTTTACAAGCCTAAGAAAGCTCGACAGACTTCATGGGCAAGCCATGAATTTTAAAACTGCCAAGGAAAATCTGTTCACAGTGTTGTCAAACACAGAGCAGCATTCACCTTTGCCACAGTCGTTCTGGTGGTCATTAGTAATGACATTATAGGGCTTTTATTAACAAACAGGTCCCTCGAGTGTGTTATGGTCAAACAGTCCCGGTGAAGGCTGAAACTGAAGACAACGGAGAGGCCGGGTGAAACATTTCTCAGTTGTTATGTGTAGAGTTTTTGTTTTTGTGCATACCAATGCTCCCCCTGTGGTTTAAGACAATACGAGCTTGCCACTAACGGGTGATCAAGTGGCTGCTTTATAGACAAAGATTGCGTTTTCATCATCTTCCCCGCTGTTTTTTGGAAAAGCGACACATATGATAGAGATAGTGTGTGCACTCCCTCATTCTTATATTAGCTCACCCCACTCTTCCCCCTAGGGAGGAGTGGGGTGAGCTCTCCAGGGTTAGAAAGGCTCATTAGGCAGCCACTGCCTCCCCATAACCCAGCTGGGTCTGAGTGCCAGCAGACTGGGCAGCCATCTCTCTCTTCATTTCTCTCCTCACTCTCTATTTATCCATTCGCATTACACATACAGGACTGCCTCGATTTTCGCATTCACAACTGAGTGTTCAATCGCATACGACTATATTGACTCGGTTTATTATGTGTAAACATGTCTGTGCAATGGATCATCTTTAAATTAGTGAGGAGGAAAAAAATGATAAGGCTTAATATTCTGCACCTGACATCCAATAATTTCAGCCCTGTCTCCAGCTGAATTCGTCGTCTATAAGTTTTCTTAATGAGATTTTTATGATTGCGCATAAATGTTGTGAGATTGTATATGCTGTTTTAAATACGATCTCTATTGTCGACCCCCTCACATGCACCATTAGGAAGCAAGTGTAAGGCATGATTTCTCGGAGAGCTCCTTAAGAAGCCACCGGTCACATGCTTGTTAGTGCTCAGATGAGCCACTTTCCCTCCCTTCATGTTCTGGTAATTATACACTCAATTAGTGGCCTCTTTATGTCTGTTGCCTTAAAGCTAATATTTCATTATTGATGTCCCTACTATTACAGCTGGGTGATATTAGTGGATTTATTTATGCTGTAGGAATCAAACAGTGAGTTATAAAACTCTGAAGTTAGATGTTTGTGATTCACTAGACTGTCCTTCATCCAGAGGGTCTGAGTTCAAGCCCCCGTGACAGAATACATCCATCCTTTTGAGATGTCCTTGAGCAAACGTGTGAATCTCCACCGGCCCCACTCTTCAGTTGCTGACCCTGCACCTTGACCTCTCTGCAGGGGGCAGGCATGCAAACAGATGAAGTTGCCTCCAGACAAAGATCAGTCCAACGCCACAAGACAATACAGTGCAACATATGGGCGATAAAACAATAGCAATTATAAGCCCAATATAAGTTTCACAAAAGTTAAATACTGTTTATATCAATATATTTCTTATGCATTGTGCAAGCATGGTTAGGAAGTATAATAAATAACTGTTTATTTATTGGGCCTTATTCACCAACTGTTCTTAAGAAAAATGTCTTTGTACGTTTGTACTGTTTGTACGAAGATTCTTATATTCACCAGTGTTTTGTTATCTGTGATTTGTTCATGTAGGAACAGAATCTATGCAAACTAAAGAGCTGGAATGCTTCTGCATAATAATCAGTTACTTTTAATTCTACGATTCCACAATTTAAATTAGCATAATATTTGATAATTTTTATCTTAAAGAAAGACAGACAAGTTTTGAGTAAATATTGTAATTTTGTATAAAACATGGAAATGTTGAAGAGAAAAACACACACACACACACACACACACACACACACACAGAATATTTGGTTTATGCTGCAGAAGATAACACTTTTTAAATACATGAACATGTTTAAGTGGAGAATATTTTTTTACCCATCTTTAGATTTACATATTAATTGTGTGACGAGCTCAAGTTTTACTGGTACAGCTCTTAGTTAAAAAGTTCCATCCAAGTGTCACCTTTTTATTGAGACAAGTTTATTTCTGTTCTGAGATGAGAGATGGCTCAGGAGATCAAACGGTGTGCACTGCACCCAGGTCTGTGGATGCACAGCTCCATATATGCACTGTGCACCGAGCAGGACCTGAACCCAAATATTATTCAAAACTATTTATCTGAACCTGGCCCAGCATGTCCGGTCATGATTGGTCCCGTCAGGCTCAGGTCGAGTATCCACAGATGCTCACCTGAAGGAACTCGTATTTCTTTGTCTCCAATGATGTGCAGCTCCAGCTCAGATAACTCTGTGAACCTTCCTTTTCTTTTTCATCCCCTCTCTCTCTTATGTGTTTGACAATATTTATTTTGCCTTCAAATCTGACATCAAACCATTACCTCTGATTATTAGGAAAAACAAACATGCTTTCAACTTACAAGCACATGACATTCATCAATAAGGAACACAGATGCAAACAATACAAATAGTTTAATGAATCTGATGTAGAGTTTTCTGAGAAAACTTCTTCAGAACAAATTAAATAAAATTCTTAAAATATCGGTTAATGAGGCCCAATGTTCCTCCTCATATTTGTAAAGTGGTTTATATGTGTTTTTAATTCTCTGCTAATTAAAAAGAGATTAAAATCACAACCTCTACCCAGGAGCAAAAAACTTCTTCAAACTCATGAAGTGATGGATGATCATGATAGTTATCGATATCAGTTAATATAGATGTTTTATCTTAATAACGTTCTATGGTCTATGTATATATTATGTCTATATATTAGATATCATATTTTTATGTTTATTTTGAGTTTATATCGGGAAAGCTAGTCTTTGACATCATCTTTTGTTAGAACATGTTTCGCTAGTCTTATATTCAAAAGAAAATAGAAAAACACAAAGATTTCTCTTCCAGGATGAAAAAACAAAACAATGGTCTAAGATCCTAACATCGCCTCTGCAGCATAATCTTAGTAAAGCATGTGAAAACAGTGAACATACTGTTATTTCATTTGTAGCCTTCAAAGAAAAAAAATATTACCAGGAATCATGCTTTATGCAGCAGTGGTAATGCTAGGGGGGTTTGCTCAAATTACTGCTTTCCACTTTTCAAGGCTGTGGACAGCCTGTCTTCAAATTAAGGCTGCTAAGCGGGAGAGTCAAATTGGAATTCCGATTCTATTAAGAAGTCATGCCCAGCAGCAAATAATGCCAAATGGGCCCAGTGCAATGGGAAAGAAGACCATTATAGAGGAAAAATATTAAAGCACTGCTGATCTATTTGCTGAAGATAAACTTAGCATATGTCTCCCAGTGCTGTCTGGCCAGGGTCCGCAACAATGAAGACGTCTTTTTTGGAACTTGATTAAAAAGACACGTTGAGATCAAAGTCAAATGGCTTCCGAGCACTGCAGATGTGATGAAATCTTTTCCGCGAGAAAGAATAATACATTTCTTTGATAATAGCTGTGCAACATGAAACAATGCGTACAGTCTGTTTCAGCAGTTTTATAATTACCAAGACACTGGAATGGAAATATGGCCAGTTGTTGTATTTAAGTAGAGAACATGTGAGGCTCTGTCTGGATATATTCATTGTGGTGTATGGCATTATAACGTAAGTTCAGGGGAGACACAGAGAAGTCATCACATTACCTCCTGCAAGGAGATGTCCAAGCGTCCCAATGCGTCCATTACATTGCCTATATGCAGCTCTTGTCTGTTGATTTCTCATTTGAAGCAGTTTGGCTCCTGACAGTTCATCGGGTTCTCATCTCCGGGCCAGGGATGAGCCATCGTCGGACCACATCAGGCATGGAGAGGCAATCACAGCTGGGTCTTTTTTAGTCATGGTGTGCTCTCCCAATGACAAGCCCACTGGCTCTGTGTGTCGGTTCTGGGTGCGTTTTTGTCTGCTCGCCTCCACAACGAAACTTCTCTGAGGTACACAGATCGAGACAGGGGTGGAGACAGACCGAGAGTCAGACACATCAGGGTCATTCATCTGTAACAGTAACCGAGCAGTGTATCACACCAGCCACACTACACTATCAGACTGCACCATGCTGAGAGATATACCTGAGGACTGTCATAAGCAGCCCGACACCGGGACCCATAGATGGCTCATTTTCAGTAGACACACACTGGTCTATCATTGCCTTGTCAGAGAGATATATTACTCTATAGTTCCACTGTGTTGCGCCACAGATCTGTTCAATCCTGCAGATAGCTGAGAAGATGCACTGCATGCCTAATCATATGGCCTGTGAATGTGTGGGATGCGGAAATTTATTCTGTGACGTGCAGTATTTCTGTTGCAATTTTCTCATCCAAGTGCATATGCTATTTCCAGATTACTGTTATCATATGAAAGCCATTCCATTTATGCTCAGAGCCTGTAGTGAAAGTAGAAAGAAAATGAGACCTGACAACGTGTAGTGTGTTCTTATATCTATTGTGAATATGACCCCAAAGAGAACATAAAGAAACAAGCACCTTGCTGTTTGAACTGTGAGGCCTGGAATGCAATGATTATGAAGACCGCAGCTGTGTTGCTGTGAGTGTGGATTTTACTGACTGAGTACATAAAAAGTAATATGTTAAAAGTACAATATGTAACTCTGTTGTGCATAATACAAAATATAAACTCTATACTTTGGCGATTGTTGGAACCATTTTTGGATAATGGAAGTCACCAAAATATATAATATAGGTCTAGTTGTATTTAGACATTTTAATATCTTCAAAAGAAACTTCTTAAGTTATCTATTAAATAGATCTCAGAGAGTTTTCTTTAATGGAAGTCACTCGGACAGTGTGCTGGTGGAAAGTGGAATTCCACAGGGAAGCTGTCTAGGCCCACTAATGTACTCTATTTTCACTCATGATCTACCTCAAGTTTTAAGAAGTGCAAATCTAAGTATGTACGCAGACGACACTACTGTATATGCATCAGCAAAAACAGCAGAAGAACTGACACTCATCCTAAACAGGGAGCTAAGTTACATTGGAAAGTGGGTCCTTCAAAACAAGATGGTTCTCAACTTAACTAAAACAAAAAGTATCATCTTTGGGTCAAATCATTCACTTAGAGCAGAGCCAGAGCTTAAACTGTGCATAGATGGAACATCCATCAATCAAGTAAAGGTATCCAAGCTACTAGGAGTCACCCTAGATAACAAACTGTCCTGGTCAAAGCATATTGACACTATTGTCAATAAAATGGGCAAAGCACTGGCTGTAGTCAGACGATGCAGAAACCATCTGACACCTGATCTAAGAACATTGGTAGTAAGATCCCTCGTTCTGTCACAGCTGGATTATTGCCAAATAGTATGGGCAAATGCCACCATGAAAGACCTGAATAGATTACAGCTAGTACAGAACAAGGCTGCACGCTTTGCTCTACAGTGTCCTTACAGAACCAGCATACAGAGCATGCATGCCAGTCTCCAGTGGCTAAAAGTTGAAGACAGGATGGCTGCTGCACTTCTCTTATCAACATGGCGCCTCTTGCAGTCTAAAACACCAGCAGATCAGTATAGGCAACTAAATAAAAATTTAGCCTCTCATAACTATGGCACTAGACGAGCAATAGAGGGAAGGTTTTCTCTCCCCAGAGCTAATACAAATTTTCTTAAACGTACTGTGGGTTACAGAGCCATGAAGTCATGGAACCTACTACCAACAGAAATTATAAACGTGACACGTAAATGTATGTTCAAAAAGCAAATAATGAAACACTTGGGTACAACATACTTGTGACACTAGATGGTGCTGGACTGTACATAAATGTGTAGGACTCCATTACATGGTTTGACGTTTTCACTTCTATGGAATTACCTATCAGTATTTTATATCATGACAAAGGTAAAACTGCATAACCACTAACTTATTTTTGATATTTGTAACATATAATTGTATGATCATTATTCAATGTATTTTAACTTTTGATATTTGTAATTTAACGTATGTTTTAAATATTTGATATAGGTATTGTAATGTATGTTTTAAATGTTTGATATCTGTATGTATGTCTTCTATGTGGACCCCACTAAAAGTAGCTCTGTCTTAGGGTAGAGCTAATGGGGATCCTTCTAAATAAACAAAATAAACAAATTAAGCTTATCTCTCAATAAGGAGAATGTTGTTGACGATATCTCACCCAGATATAAACCAGTGGAACTCCAATACATAGTGTTTGTTAGGGCACTACGTGGTGAGTAGTTTTTACTTTTACTGTAACCACAAGGATTAACATTTATTTTTCCTGTAATGGAGGGAATGTACTCGAGTTGAGTCAAAGAGGGAGGCTTTAGCTGGTGGCTACATCTTTTTGCTGGCAGACTTCTCTATCTGGGGCAACACAGGTGTAAAGGAATATTCTTTTAACTGGCTTATTCATGGCAACTGGGATATACGTTCACAGGGTATCAAAGGTTTGTGTAAACAGCTAGAGCCAAGTAAGATTTTTAGCAGAGGATGGCCAATAGCCAGGTTACTCTCTTCATGTAACACGTTTTTTTATGTACTGGGCTGTCTGAGCTATGCAGGTGCATTACTGCCTGGTGCAATAAGGCATGGTTATTTAGCTGGTTAGGCAGAGGGAAGGGGCAGAACGGCAGAGAGGAAAAGATGGAGAAAATTATGTGCTTACGCTAGAAATATATTCTGACCTGTTGCAAAAACATGTATTTGCCTTTTATTTGGGTTGTGATTATTTTTGTATGATTGGGAAATATTACACTGGTTAGTACCATATTCAGCTGAAGTAATAGCATAATGAATCCGTACTGTTGCACTGCAGAGTTACAGCGTCACATACTGATGCAAGAGTACTTAACAGAAAGGCTGATCTTCTATGGTTGCAGCCCTTTCTTTATTAGTGTTGTCAAAAGGGCACAGAAATACTAAATTAATTATTAATTAAAATTGATTTATGGAATCATTTTGAAAGCATGAAGGATAAATGCATTGTTAAATATTACTGAAAAAGAATTGTAATCTGTTTCTGCTTTGTAATTCAAACACATATACATACATAAATTGAAAAGATAAACCTGAAATATTATACACTGAGACAGTATTTCTCTTTCATGAAGCATTACTGACGCCATATACCAGTGTTAAACAGGAGTGGTTCATTTGATGGTAAGGTGCTGCATGGCTGGTCTGTCAGCACGTAATAATGACAAATAAGGATCCATCACAGAGTGTGTTTTAAATATGACCTCACAAAATCTGAATTTAATTGGTCCGATAAAACAAAGGTAACTGAGTATACTTGAACACTAAACTATCATTTCCAAGCGAGGGAGACAGTTCTAAACAGAGTTCCACTTTCAGAAGCCACCCATTACTTGTAGAGTGACTTCTTTGTGTAGCTACCTGGGCTGCGGGTTTATTTTTACTCTCCCTATGTCCCTCCTCATTCTTTAGCAGCTTCAGGAGATGGCGTTAGTTTGGCTTCATCTCTGACAAAAGATAAATGAGCTCTGGGTCTGTGGTGATCCACTATGGCTGCCAGGGGGTTCCAAAATAGCAAACTATTTTTCATATGGAGCGAAGTGATATGGAGTGCGATGCAGCAGGCGCTAACATTTACCATATCATAGAATGCGGGAATACATTTCATCCTTCCCTGTTTCTTACTTTTACTTTCAATTTTCTGCTTATATTGGAGGGGTGAGCTGTGGCAATTAAAGTTGATCAAGGAGGTCCTGAAAGCGAGTTTACACTGGTTTAAAAAAAAGAGTAGAATTATTACTTAAGAAAAAATTAAGTTATTATCTCAGTGGAAATGATTCAGCATTGTTTTAATTATAAAAGTTATATTCCTCTAGTCTCAGCATTCATGTGATATTCTCCGTCTCCTACGCTCATAACAATGTGTAGTAATTAGGGTGGATTTGCAGAGCAGCGGTGTTGCTTTGATAGCATCTCAAAATTGGTCATTAATCACCTTCTCACCGCGAGGCGGAAAAACAACAGCGATGTGTTTTCACAGGAAAAAACGTCCTGTGTCAACAGGAGATCCACCAGCCCTCGCTATCAGCTGAAAGAAACTTTTCCATTTAAATGAGGAGCTACAGAGCTTCCGTGGCTCTTTGAAGAGCCTGTGCTTGGCACAAACAAGAGCGGCAGCCTCTCCTGTGTTTTTAACAGGCGAAACATCGCTGACACCTGATGGGTGATCAAACACGAGCCATCACTCCATGAATCCTCATGGGGGCTCATCTTTGTACTCCTCTCTCTACAGATAAATCTGCAGACCACGCTGTTGGGACACCCCTCCACTCAATATTTACTAAAGGCTTGATCACCTGACTGGATGCACTATGCCTATTTGTAAAGGCAAATACATTTGTTGGTTTTGCAGCATTTGCACTCTGACTACACGCCTGTCACTGCTTTGAATAAACACCCACAATGTTTCAAGTCCCACTATAGATCCCCCCCCCCTCCAATATTCTGTTGTTGTTCTGAGTAGCTGGCTAAATCACCTCTGTGTGGAAGCAAGCCTATAGATCCCTCATGGGAGCAGAGAGAGTGTGCAGGATGAAGTGGTGCCCATGGAGAGGTCAAAGTTTTCCCTGCTAGCAGGACTTCCATTTTCCTTCCTCGTCGACGTCTCAGTCGTTCGCCATAATGATCCAGAGGAGGTGCAGTGAGTTGCGTTCATACTCGTTAGAGCTGTATTAGCATGAGCATTACAGGAGCAGCGATCAGATGAAGTCAGACTGGCCACACAGGAGATGTGCTCTGTAAGGGCCTTTCCTTGTCACTGTGGTGAGATGATTTATGATTTATTTTCAAATAACTCCCAGCCTGCTCTGTGCACTGGGCCCTCCTGTCAACAAACGCCGGGCACGACTATCCCCCTGCACCTTCCCTCCCACATCCACAGTGGAGGCTTCTCTGGACCTTTCTTTTCCTCCTCGGTTGAGCCAATTTGGGAAGGGCTTCCACAGTTATTAATACAGCTTATTTGTACACGTGTATGTCTGGTAATTGGAACAAGGGAAAGGGATGGTGGCAAGATTAAAAAGCCATGAATGACAGAGCTCCAGTGGTGTTGGAATCAGTCGGAGGCTGGCAGGCTCGCCACACCTGGGCCTCCAGGCAGATGGTGAGGGTTGAGGGTTACATAACACCAGGCTAAGCCATATGTCTCCCAACCGCACAGAACCTTTCTGAAGCCCATAGCTCACCTCCAAATGCAGTCCATGTGAGACCAAAGGGCAAATGTGTTCTGCTCCCTGATCCGAGGCCAGATGTTGGGCAAGTTGCTTCTCTGGGCCTATGTGGTGAACACTGGCAATGAAAGAGCTAATAATTGGATGGTGGTGTAGAATAAAGGTCATGATCATTATTTGTTGTAAATATTGGTCCAGAAAACAGTTTGATAAGATATTGCTGAGGATATACAGTATCTTAGGTCTCATATAGTAACTGTTCAGATGAAGCACAAATCCATGGCCGTTGGTATGGGTAGTAGTTCTGCTCTTAGGCTTATTTCAGTTCATGTAACTGCCTTTTGAACATTTACTCTTGTTTACAAAAGCAAAAGGCTTAAGAGGTCTGTTTAGAAAAAAAAATCTCTCCTGGCTTCTACTCACCTTATTCTCAGCTAATTAGCCATGGTAGATTTCCTCATTGTGATACCACTGCTTGACAATGCGAGGCTTAAAAAACACAAATGCAGAAGCGAATGTACCATATCTCACACAAACACTTTCAGAGTGACATTCGAGACATTTTTTGGGATCGTTATAATACACATACGATGCAGCCAAAGGAGATAAGTGAGCTAAATGGGAAACAATAGACGCTGCAGCAGGACAGGAGGATATGATTCTTCATTGTGTTAATCACAGTGGAACAGCCCTGTCGTCTTCACCAAACAGTGCCATGGTGATGCTAATGGCACTGCCAACCATGACTAAGAGTGCACTCCGAATGATTGATAGCCAGAATTATATCAAGGTGACTTTCAGTCAGCTCTATCAGGTTGTTCAGTTTGATCGATAATAACCAGAGCATCTTTACATAGACATGCCTGCTACACAAACTCATTCATCAGCTCACGGTCATTATCTTACTCCTTAATTTTAGAAACTGGAAGACACGTTTCATCCTCCTCTCTCAGGGGCTTGTAACATATCTGCAGAGCCACGGAGTAATTATGTGAGATCTCAAAGTAACTTCTCCAACTGAAAAACAGTTTTTTTGACTCCACAGTAAGATCCACTTTTTCTCTCTATTCCCAGTCCGAGTGTTGCTTTAAAGAGTAACACTGATCACATCCGCCCTTAATGTGGATGTATGAGCAGGTCAGGCCAGCTGCGGAGCAATGTCTCTGTCCACTTGGCGCCCTGCCCCTGCCTGTGCACACAGCGCAGTGTGCCCACAGGCTACAACAACAACAACACACAAAGAGTGCCCCATGTGCTACATCACAAATGAAAGATCAGACAACAATGTTCACCATAGGCTTTCAGAGCAAGCTGTTAATCACAGTGCATTTAATGTGTTCCAGTTGAGAGATCTGAGAATACTCCAGTTAAACTGTATGTTTTATGTTATTTTTTTTCTTTCCATTTTAAATGTCTCCACATAATAGTGTACACACATTATTGCATTACCACAGTAGAGTTGGATTAAATGTTTTTTTTAATGCTGTATGACTTTTTCCCTGCATCATATTACACTCACACCAGGAATATTTTGGCTCAGTCCCAGGGCACGTGTTCTGCAAAATTCAAACAATATTGAAATAACACATTATATTTCAATAGAAGAGGTTCTTAATGCCTCTCATTAACCCGAGTTGAAACTGAGCTTTCACATGCCCACGAAGGAGTATTTGGATATCAAATTTGAAAAGACAGGGCAAATCCCAGAACGTGGCAACAAATAGCCCAATGGCAGTGACTCACCTCTTTGAGAGGCTTAGGCAAACCCAGGGGGAAGGTGATGGATTTTTTCCCTTACCTACAGTGAGCGGAGCAGATGCTGGAGAAAGATTCTGGACGTCACGAGAAGTAAAATATGAGTGCGGGTGTGAGCGTGTATCTGTGTGTACTATGAAACACTAGTTCAGAGAGTTCGGGAGTTTCGATAACTTCTGAAATACTTGGAGGGTTAAGGAGAGAAGAAAAAGGATAAGAGGAAGAGATTACACACACTGTGGCAGGAGGAGCTTCTCCGCAGGAAGTCCCACAGCTTGAGAGCGATATATTTTTGTGGACATGAAGTCTTATTGACATATTGGAGACAAAAGGGATTTGCTGTTGGCAGTATTTGCCAGATAAAATTTAGTTTTAAACTTGGTATTTATTTGTAGCTTTATAAATCATATAGTAAAATAATGACATCCTTAAAATTATATTAAATTTGGATCACTGCATTTATTCATTCACTGTTCAGAGAAAAGAAAGGATTTTCTGTTAAAACTGCATTGAGAAAAGACAATTATTCATCCAACCTCAAACAAACACTTCAATTGAAAAAAGACATACATTAATTGAGTTTGTTCAAATTTAAATTAAAAAGTAAAGTATTAAAAAAATTATATGAAATGCATTTTTAAGTGTAAAAATGTATATGAAGGAATAGTAATTCATTCAATTAGTTTTTGTTAGACATGTTTCCCAGGTAAAAATATTACAATAGGTTGTATTACTCATTGTGAATTCATAATAAAAGTGCTTTGTTTCACGGTGCAGTTGAGCTTGATTAACTCACTCTTCCCTACGACCGTTCTCTTTATGAAACACTTAACTTTCCTATTCATATCTACCAATTTTTCAGCTCTGTTAATGCAGGCATTGTTTATTTTGAAAAGGTCATTAGAGCTGTGAGGAGAAGCGGGCTGTGTTGAAATGATTTGATTGAGGTAGTGCAGGTAGCTCTGGCACCGTGAGTTATGGACACCCAACAGAGAGGAGCCTCTTCATTAGTGGAGTGATTAAAATTGATGGGAACCTATGGAGCTCCAGCTCCCCTCGAACTCCCTGGAGCATGGCTCTCATTCTGCGCTCATTTATTTGGGACTTTGTGTTGATCAATAAAAGGTGCCTGCTGCTCACTATGGGGTCTGGCTGGGGGAGAAAACCCACCAAGGAAAAAGAGAAGAGACTTGTTTTGTTGTTGAAGACAAACATTACATTTCTAACCGTGGGGAAAACGTCAGCTTTGGCTGTTGTGTCTGTGTAATTTTCTTTACTGGCTGTCTATTTTAGTAGTGCTGGATTTGGGGCTGTTGTTAAGCAACACAGACAGTTTCCAAAACATAGTTTGGAGAACTTTAAGATTGGTCACAATTCAACCAAAAGGAAAAGATTTTAAAGAGAATAAAATACTGTGATCCCACGATTGAGCCTGATGGAATGATATCAAAATCATTTATAAGTGCATCCTTTAATAAGTGAATGTTGCATTGTAAAGATAAAGAAAAGCTTATCACTTCTTTACATGAGTGTTCCATTGTCCCTATGAGTGCTTTGTAATGACATCAGTCCTCAAAGATGTGGAAATGTTTAAATATGGTTTTCATGATCATTGCTTGAAAATCCTTCCATTCAATTGTATTTAATTTTTTTACAAATGTTCTGATTACATGAAAGGAATGTGAATCCTGGTACTTTGATTAATCACTTCTATATCGATGGCTATATGTTTTAATGTGTACTGTAAAAATAATTTACTAAAGTAAATCAGTGCACTGCAGATTACAACAGTTTTACACAGAAAATGTCAGATTTAAGGCACATTAATTGAAGTTTGTGCAGCCTGTGTAGACAGAGAGATACTGTACACTTGAAACCGTGGTCACTAATAGAAACAGGGATTAATTTCTGTGTATTGGACCAGAGCCAGATAATGGGCAGAGATGCTGAACAGAAGCCAGACTCTCTTTGTCTGCGTCCAGCTCTGCTCATTAGAGTGGTGCTGTGCAGCTCATGGCCCATCGTTCCCCACTGCTATGCAGGGCCTTGCCTAAACAAACAGAGATGATGAGAATCACATGTCAGATGATTGCAGGAAATAAGAGATTCTGCAATGCGCTGGGTTCACACCACAATACACATGACTTGGGTTCAGGAAAGGTTGCAACAATAATATAAATTCTGTATTTGATTAAGCATTCGCATTAGTGTTGTAACCTTCTTGCATGTCCATGACTAATATTGTAATTGGATTAATATCAGTTTTAGTAGGATTCATTTTCAGTGTTTCGTTTTGTTCACTATGCTGATTGTAATTAGTGATGCACTGATCTGATACAGTGGATTACTGTTTGCCCAAAACACTGACCTCAGATAATGGTCAGACATGAACAATGTAGATAAAATAGTCTTTAATAATTACTGAGAACTCACAACCACTGATGATTAAAGACACCCCCACAACTCCAGTGCCACCCAGCTGTGAGGCTGCTAAGTGCAACCAACTAAATACCCCTTGTTGTTGGAGATCCTTTGGTGGCCCTCTCTTCAGCCAGTGTTTTGTTTGTCTGTTCTGGGCTACTGTAGACACATGGCAGTGCTGCATGGCAGACTTTATGCAAGAGGACCTGGATCCAGATGTAAGAGGGCACATTTCATAGGTAACAGAAACACAATGATTATGAATGATGACCTAATGAAAACATCATTATAAATGTTGTATTCAATTGGTCCCAAATTCTGAACTGGCCTTTTAAGATGATTTTTTTATAACTATTATAAATATTTACAATTCAACAACCATTTAAAAAAAAAGAAGACCCCTCCCTGTTCTACAGCAATAGCGTTTTCACACCTAGAAGTCCAGACCAAAGCTCAGGTCATTGTTACATAGATACATGACCCATTTAGTTTTAGACATTGCAGGGGGTTAGAGGACTTGCAACGTCATCAGCTCTCTTTCTGGAGACCGAGTGATACCAACTACTACAATGACTGATAGGACAATACGATAAGATAATAGTAAGACTCTGTTAACCAATATAACTAAATACTTTAGATGGGTAATCCAAGTTGATGTGTCAAGGTCCCGCAATCGGTCCAAGACTCATGCTTCCATGCACCTTAATAATTATTCCCAATCATTTGATTTGTAGCAGTCCGGTGGAACGTGTTGCTCTTCCTCCTCCATGTTAATCTGGGACTTTCCTGGACCTAACTTCTGCTCACATGTGAGTTGACTGAGTGAGACTTGAAGAGAATCGGCTGCTGACAGCTGCGGAGATGAGAGAGCGTGCTTGAGAAACAATTTAGATAGAAGGAATCAATGAAAATATCATAAATATAGTTGAATAAGGACAAATTGACATTCCCATTGTGCTTTTAGTGAATTTACTTCTGATTGCAATGCATTTGTCTGATTCTTGATTAACATTGTAATTTCTAAAATGATTACAAACACAATGAAAGTTAATTTAGACTCAAGGATAAGATTTTAGTGGTAAAAGAAAAATGAAAGGAAACTGAATGGTTTATTCCTCCCTGCCATGTCTCCTTCCTGTAACAAGACTCCATCAGCGTAGAGATAGGTATTTGGCGTCATTCTTCAGCATTGATGGATGAATCATCTCGGACGCCTATGATTTTAATTATTAGGACCATTTGGAACTGGTTGTCAACTGGAACCAGTTCTTTGGTCCATAATCACGAATAAAAAATACACTAAATACCTTTTTTTTATTAAATTCTTTCAGTAAATCATTAACATCATTATATGTATATATCTCGTCAGAGCCCTTTTCCTCATGGAGTAGCACAAATAAGATCCTCTTCCACTTCCAGGTGATTTGCAGGGAGAAAGTGATGATGTGAGATGGGAATGATATATTTTTGTACAATTAAATTAAATACAATTAAATTGATCTTACATCAAATCTAATTTACTTTTTGACGTCCTTTTACTTGAAGCTGCACCATCACTCCATTTAAATTGTGCTGCCTGGTCCGAGCATCAGGTGCACCCATCAAACGTCATATACACTGACCAAATAATTCCACTGAATTAACCCACAGTTTTAGTCAGGCAAAGGCATCGCTCAGAGAAAAACACATTTGATAATTAAACATAGGACCCAGGGTGGATTTAAGTTAGTTTTGTGGCAAGTGATTAGAGCCTGCAGGTCGGAGGTCTTTTAATGTGCCTGTAACTTTTGACTGTGCTTTATTAGTTTGTCTTACACCTAATGAAGCATTGACTCTTACGATTGTGTTTTTTTTTTTTTTTTTTTTTAATGTTTTTTAAAAAATCACATTTAAGCATGTAAACTTCCTTCTGATTAAATAAACATTTGTCGCTCAAAAGCTAATGATGTCTAAATTGTGAACGACAAATTTTGAGAGAATTAAAATGACGTCTTTTAACTTGAACCCTGTGATTCTCTCTGTGTGGACATTTCACCCTCCCTCGCCCGGCGGATCCAGAGAGGGGCAGGCTTTGAGGAAAGTCTTTTTGTGTTAAAGCCTTTGAATATCTATTCTTTATGATCTCAATTCCCTCTGCTGAAGTTCAGAGTGTGCGTGAGGGGAGGAAGGGGAAGGGTGGAATCATAACACTGATGATGAGATGACACTGAACATACTTTGGAGAGCATTTTTGATTCTTTACACATTTTCCTAAACTCAGACAAATATATCCAGAAGCTATCGCTGTATTCCATATAAGCTGGTTCGATGAATAATGGTTGTTATGACAGGGAGCAGTGTCAATCAGACATGATAGCTTGAAGAAGTAAAATAAACATGAAACAAGGCGAATAAAAAGAGAGTTATATAAAGCTCTCCTTGATGTTCAGCATCGTACCTCTTTACCCCTGGTGTGTCTGTTCTATAATGGCACAAAGTAGGGATGGGTTGGCGCTGTCTTTTTCATCTGGCTTCCTTTTGTTAGTATGTTGAGAGAGGCAACGAGAGAGGGAGAGTGAGGAAGGAGGAAGAAGAGGAGAGTGCTGGGGATTGGACCCAGTCCCTGCACACCCAATTAAAGGAATCTTCTGCTCAAAGACACAGTCTGGCAACATGTGTTCTGACATTTGTCTTCCTGAGTGTTGTGATTTACGATACCATGGAGCTAAAGGCTAAATTAGCAGCCGCCCAACATCAGAGACCGCACAGAAATGTCGGCTGGGCGAGGATTGTCAGATAGGATCAGGCAGCCAGTTTGCTACTGTCTTGTTTTCGTCATCACATTGAAACAGTATAGACGAGCGGCCGTGGTGCTTTGTTGATTGTCGAGTCAAAACAGCGTTTGCTGTAATGTAAGAAAAATATTTTGTGTAATTTTTTCGATTAACAACCTGTTAAGAAGCAAAATCAAAACAGTAGCATAACATATATGAGCAATAATATACATATTCATAAATCTCCTAAATATCAGCCCTCTAAAGATCCGTAGATTATTCCCTGGGAAATTAGTGGAAATTAAATTCACGCAATGTCCACGCCAAATAGTAATAGGTTTGTTCTTAGGCCATATCCCAACCTTTCACCAAATTTTCAGGAAATCCTCTCAGTAGTTTTTGCATAATCCTTCTGACAAACAAACCAACCAACAGACAAAGAGAGCTGGGACTAGAACCTGTCGGAGGTAGTAAGAATAATTTCAACCAAACTTGCATGCAGAGAAATGCCAATATCTTGTAGTTATTCTGTACCGCCACCCTGCAGTGTTGTGTGGCTGTTGTCATCAGCACATAAGTATGCTGCACAGTTACGGTGCCTTATGAAATACTCTGTCCTGGGTGTTGAGTGGCTTTCCCTCCCCTGAACCCTTAAAACTTAAACTCTACTCGAGTTGCTCCTTCCCCAGACGCTGCTTTGATCTCTTCCTGTGGGACCTGTTTGTGCCACACAGGAATCTCTGATAAGCCTTCGAACCAGGCACCAATTACACTACTAATTACACAAGTACAAAAAGCACGACCTTGCACTCGATTTACCTGCCTCGGCGCTTTACTTCAGAAATTCGACTTCTGTAGACATCTTGCACACAAACAAAAACAGACACATTGATATAAAAAACTTCTGGGCAAACACACAAAATGCACAATGCACAGACATGCATAGGTGCTTCGAGCTTGAAGATGTGCCATCCCAGCAGCTGATGTAAAGGTTTGTTCTCACAAGGTGAGCGGTTGCTGGAGGGGAAGGCTTCCTTACGGTCAGCAGGGAGGCTGCGGACCTCAGGGAAAAGCTCTTAACTTCTGTCAGGCACAAATAATCACACCATTTTTCACCTCATGATTTTTTAACTGAGGAAATAATTCTGGTCCCCAGTCATATGAACTTTATGTTCATGCCATGAGTCAATTCTGGCTGTGACAGAAAATAATTCACTACCACCAGCAAATATTTTTTTGTGGGATATTTGGTGTATTATGCCCACGTGACAATCTTGATTGTAATGAAAAATATTAGTTTTCTGTCCCTTAAGTAATGTCTTTATTTACTCTCTGGCCTTCCGATAACACTGATATCACTATTATAATCAGTATAAATCACAGTGTCACTACTGCTTTTCATGTCTAAAAGACTAAATGAACACTTCTGTTTTCTTTTAGGGAATTAACTTTAATCACACCCATGCAGCATGCTGTAAAAGTCATCATTAAACATAAATATAGACATAATGTGTGTGCAACCTGAGGCTGAGTGTGGACAGAGACTTTCTGTGGTCAAGCTGCTGCTAGGTGGTGCTATTGTTAGCATTGTCTCTGAGGAAGGAACCAGACTTTCAGTCAAGCAACACAATGCATTGATCTGTATTTTCCACAAAAGGTAAATGTGTGAAATTAATTAGCCACCTTTATACTGTAGTTTTTTTTGCATATTCATAAACCTTTCGTGTGTTCAAATATATATTTATTTTACTTTATACAATATTTGACATATTAGCTGAAATAACTGCCATTTCAGCTGTTCCTGGGTCTTCACTCGCGAGACACTGATTCTTAAAGTGAAAATATATAAGAGCGGGTGCCCCCATGCTCGAGCATGTTGCCATACATCACATCATTTAACACTTTGAACTGTCAGAAATGTGTCACTCAGTCTCTCTCTTGATACCCTCAAGTGTCAGACTGAAATCATAAATACAATCATTTCCCCAATGTTGGGTTCTTTATTCTGTCAACCGTTTCAAAATGTGACTGTGCCTCTTCATTTCCGACGCATGAATAAGTGAAAGGCCATTAATATGTCTCTTTCATTACACCCTGGCACTCTGCACTGCATGAGTGCGCCGAGAACTGCGTGTTTGCCGGGTTCGGGTTCTGATGTCCGATTTGTAAGGCAACAAAGATATGTCACCATGTCCGCATGAAACAAATGTGTCATTCTGAGAATTCATATTTTGTTCCCGCTGTTTAAACAGACAACTAGCTGGAGTGTGAGGAGGAGAGTAAACTCCGTGCTGTAAAAATTTCATGGTGTTATCCATTTTTTAAATTATAAGCAAAACATTTGCATCTCATCTGAATTAATTACTTTTTTTACAAACACGGCTGAACTGATCTTTTCTGAAGAAAATTATACATTATTAAAGATTCATATATGTAACCTCCAGTACCCGAACTGTGTATACTTTAAAAACTATTTTTTTTCCAAAATTAATAGTGCAAACATTGTGAAGACGGTGCTTGTGGCCAAACTGGTCAAACAAATGATTCCATGTGTTCTGTTAAAAGATCACCCCGTCCTTTGACAAACACATTCTTCCTTCTTTTCTGTTGCCACCCCCAAGACAAGATTAGAGGGGAAACTCATCAGTCTCCTTGGCTGTTGTCTGATAAACTTTTTATTTGAAGGGTGTCCTGTCTGGTGTCTCTGGTGTCTTCCTCCAGTGCACTCCTGATTTGAAATATAGCCTTACATAATGAGGGAGAAAAATAGAGCGGTGTTGCACCCCTGAGTCGGTGTCAGCTTAATCAATCATTTTTAAACACAGGCAGGCATGCTTACTCTACTCGCTTCACATCCGCCACATCCTTCCCCTGCTCAGCAATGTGACAGCAGCATAATTCATTTTAACTCAAAAATTAATCCGGCAGCATCAAACTTGTCCTTGCATCCTTTTGGTTTAAACACAGGCTGGTGTGTCAGTCTGAGTGTGCGTTAATGTTGTTTTTGTTTGTGCTTTTAACTTGCGCTATATTCTGTAGCTGCAAAATAAAACATTTTTCTTTATCTCTATCTTAAATTATGCACAGGAATGTAAAGAGCATTGAGATGCATCTGTGTACGATGTATTTAAATTACAAGTGTGGGTGTGCATGCGTGTACAAGCATGTACTTCTAACAGCAGTTATGCAGACGTGCTGTTTTTGTGTTTGTGTTTTTCGGCAGTAAAATCTCTCAAGAGGTGCTGACAGCCCTCTCAAGTTCAAGTTTCTCAGCTTTGATGCTGAACATTCAACAGGCGTGGAATGTGAGTGTGGGGCTCACAGGGTCAAATTGCATTGGGTCAGGAGGTTAGGGAAAACTGGACGAGCGAAAGCTGAGCAGAAGGAAAGGAACTTGGCCTCTTCGCTTGGCAGTGAGAGATTCCTTCTGGCTTGCTGTCAGAAAAGTCAGCCCTCAGCGCAGCCCTGCTCCAAAAGTTATATCATGCTCTTGGTGGTGAGTTACATGCAGTTATTATTATTCTTATGATTATTTACCTTCATGTTAATAATATATCTTACCTGAGGAAGTCGTAACCGAGCTTGAAAACAAACTAATATTAAAAAGTCAACACATGCTAGTGATCACTTTCACAGGCCGACAGACATACAACATCACAGCTTTTACACTGCATAACGACCTTTTTAAAATAAGAATACAAAAGGGATACAACTTAACTTACAGAAGATTACTTCTGTTAATTTACACTATGTTGCCTTCATATATTAACATTTTTAGTGATTCCGGTCATGTTTTTGTCCATTATAAATTAATTTATACCATTCTGTGATCTTGTATCACCTATGAAAAGAAGGTTATGTTATGTAAAACTACTGTACGTATTTTTGTGTAAAGATGGAACATGGGCCAAGAAAGTCTCCCATTCAAGGGGACTGATATCTATGAACGTGTGAAATGTTGGCTTGATTGACTTTAATGGAACTGTTAGGCATTGGCAGAGGAATGCGCTCCACTGAAAGCCATTCTAGTTGAGAAAAGAATATTATACAGTAAACGTTAATTTTCGAATAGTTAAGTTCAAGCATCTAGCCACTGGAAACATGGTGTGTTAATATGTTTACGTTTAACGAGGATTCCTGTTTTCCATGGAGGTAATGCTTGGGCTGGACGATATGGCCTAAAATCCCATCAAGATAAACATTTGTATATCATTCTATATCAATAATTATCACAATTATTGTCAATTTATTGTTATTTTTTAAGTTTAAAGACAATGAGGTGAAGGTTGTGGTTTCAAACTCTTCTTTATTCTCAGAATATGACAAGCACTTGATTGTTATGATGTCATTTTACAGATCTGAGTATAGATAGGGTTATATACACCTCCTCACTGTGCTTACACAATGCATTTAGAAAAAAAAATACATTTCAGTTTTATTATATTGCTATCAAGGGAATTATATTGATATGATATTTATTGATATTGTTTTATTCCCCATCCATTGGTAATACTAATGTTTGACCTTGTAGGCTAAAGCATAATGAATATTTAAACACTGCATGTGTTTAGAGAGACACAGCCGTGCTTCTATTATCAACTCGCTTTATGAGTTTATTATATTTTGGCTGTGGTTTTTATTGCTGTGTGGACTATCAGCAGTCAGGCCCTGTGCTGGGAGGGCAGGACCATGTCAAAGTCCACGTGCACTGCTCCGGAGGGGCGGGGTTCCGCCTCTGCAGCCGGTCTGCTGATCACATGCAGAAAGCATGGTGTTTGTAATTGCTGCGCAACCAGCGGCGCATGGCTGCCGGTTCCCAGCGTGACGTGTGATGCTTTGTCTTGAACAGGGTTTTTTTTCCCCTCTGCAAACTGCTGTCAATATTCACTTTAATCAAGCAGAGAGCGGAGGGTGCTCAGGTTAGTGTGTGAGGAGAGGGGAGAGAGCTTTCATCAGCTCCGGCTCTGCTCTGACATGCAGGGCGCCCCTCCCACAGGACCGCTGGAGACGATGATGATGATGATGATGATGATGATGATAGTAATGATGATGAAGGGCTCTCTGAGTGTCCCTGTTTGAATTCTTGGCCATGAAAGTAGTTTTATGAGTGTGAGTAGCCCACAGGGTGCAGCCAGGAAGGGGCATCCACACACTGAAGGAATCTGCCATGAATTATTCCTCAGTATAAACTTGCAAACATCCTTCTGCTCGGTGATTATGCTTATGAATATGAAAGTAGAAATTAAGCTGTTTTCAAAAGAAAGAAATAATAAAACCTAGTGTTTTAATATAAATGTATTATGATCACTTATAACATGGTCTGGATCATGTGCTGATGCATGATATGATGTATTTTCACTTTCAAACTCTGCAGCAGCTCATGAGGGATATTTTAAAGAATTTCTCCAACTTGAATACAAACATGTAGAAAACAGCTGATCGACGTTCGACAGTAATAACACATTATAATTTCCATGTAAAGCTGCTGCGGGTCGATCAGCATGGATTACTTTCAGGCCTACATCCATTCTTCGGCTATTGACAACCTCTCCCTTCCCAGTGTGCATGACTGGAGCTCTCACTAGCGCTGCTAGTGGACAATCAGACCAACACACCCACCCCTACACACACTCGCATTTCTCATTTCTTACTTCTAGTCTAAATTAGATAGCAAGGCGTAGGGTCGGAGCTCACAGATCACGTAGAATTAGTTTCCAGCATTAGCGCTTAGTTCAACAGTCAAATCCGAGATTCAACATGGAGTCCCCGCCAGATCCAGCGAGCGATCCGGGCAACAGCGCCTCGGAGCCGGCTACCCCGGTCAGGGAAACCCCGGTGAACCTGGAGCCGCTCCGGAAAGCGGACCATCCAGCCCCGGTTCGGAGGCAGACCTGCTCCAGCACCAACAGAGGTAAGAGCACCGCGTTTCGCTTCGGAACACACGCCGACCGAGGGGGGGGTTATTCATTAAAAACATCAAACTTCAAAATGAATTAAATCGCTCCCCCGCATGAATAACAGCGCACTGCCTGAACCCAGCGAGCCACCGCAGACTGGGCTTCTGGTCCAGAGCCACAGCGGCTTGTTTCTCTGGGTTTTGGGGCCGATCGGTGGTGCTGTGCCTCGGTGTGTGCTGCCGGGGCTCCGGCTCCACTGACAGCTCAGATCACAGGGGGAGGGGGTGGTGGTGGGGGGGGGGGGATACGGTCCCAGATGTCACATTGACTCCCGCTGCAGGATAAATCAATTAGCCAGCAATTTAGAAGTGACCGACAGGAGCTGCCCGCGGTGCCGACCCGAGCGCCCGGACGCCTCATTGGCAAAGTGGCCAAAGTGAACTTTTTTGGGGGACCTGGGGGGGGGCAGGGTATCGATCTGTCCCCCCCCCCCCCCTTGTCTTCTTCTGACATGTCCTCCCTCCACTATCCGTGAGACAGCACGCACACACAGCGCCGTCTGGCTGGCCGGGTTTGTGTTCTCATCTCCCGCTAACACATCCAGCCTGGTCCCGGGTGCCAGGAGGGGAAGAGACGCCCCAGCAGCTGTAATGTGTTCAGCTCCAGCAATAACAATCCCAAATAAATAAACTCTTATATCCCCATCAAATCAAGTGTGTGCGCAATGCTGCCGAGGAGCATTTTTACATGATTTATCCACCACGTCCCGTCCCTGTTGTACAGTACAGACAGTGTTTAACCACACCCCCCTCTCGGCTGTCTTTACTAACCGGGCTCATGCAAGTTCAGGAGAGAAACACTGATTTCTCTTTTCTCTTTTCTCTTTCTCTCTGCTGATTCCCGACGAGCAGAGAAGCCGGAACGCGCTACGGCGAAACGCACACGGCTGCAGACGTGACAATTCATTCATTGCACGGGAGAGGGGGGGGTTCTTGTGTGTGTGTGCGCACTCTTCCTGTGCGCAAGGGTATATTTAGAGTGTGATATGATGAATCTGGAATGTAAGCTGGTTATGTAACAGGTTTAGCCATAAACAGGCGAGCAACCGAGAGCAGAAATCACCATCGCGTATCTATCCCCCACCCCACGTTCACACAAGGAGTTCACCCTCTTCCCAGTGTTCCCAGTGTTCCCAGTTCCTCCTGATCACCACAGGTCCGATCAGTTCAATGAATAACACGAAGCGGCTGCAGCTGGAGCGAGTGTTTCCACAGCAGCAGCCGAGGGGAAACAGAGTGACTTTGTGGGCTGGCACAGCCTCACAGCACTTATGTAATCGCGGGGCAAAGACAGGTAGCTGGGAGGCTCCGTGGATTGATTTCTTTTTTCACAAGTCTGACTTTGAGACACTCCTAACCTGCTGACCCATATTCACCCCACCCTTTTATGCACATGATTAAAGTGCGTCTGGGAAAAAGAAAGACAGGGGGAAAAAAAAGAGCGCCTTTGGTCTGTTATGTAATTCTGAATGGGTGAAAAAAAACATGTTCGGTGGGACAACATCTGCTGCCTCAAAGTTTCCTTGCTCTGACACTTTATTCTGACCTTTTCTCAAAGAATAGGACCGGTTGTTGAAGAGTTTACGTAGAAGAGGCCTGGAGGAAAAGTTTGGGGAACTTTTTGAAAACTTGGAGTTGGTAAACACGTGTGTGAAACTGCTCTGATTTGATATGTGCAGTTCAAATCCTAGTGTTTAACATTTCCAATGACCCAGTGCATGACGTCTGCTCTATTTTCAAAGACATATTTTGTAATAATAATTCTCAGAATAATTAGTTCGTCACCTGTAGCTTTCTTGTACAGTTTCATATTGTAACATCAAGTTAGTGTGCTCTGCCGCCTGCTGTAAAGACTCTTGAACATGTTGGAGTGTGTCTACAAGTCAATATAATGCCGCTTCAACCGACCTTTATTTGTTTTAAAATGAACTGAGGTCATGATTTTATATGGCAAGTCATCTAAGAGATAAAATATTCAGGGATATTTAGAATGTCATGGAAGAGAGCAGGAAGACCGGCTAAGAAATAACGGCTCCGTGGTTTAATTTAATAAAGCGTTCATGTAAAACTACAAGTGTTCCATTGAGGAGCAAACTGCACTTGGGTTATTGCAGTGCCACAGTTCAGCGCAGGATTCCTAAAAAAAAATCAAACTATAAAAAGGGGTCACAGCAGTGAAGCAGACTTTCTAAGACAGTGTTTAGGATTACAGTTCAACGCTCAGACAACACAGCGTCTGCGAGGCGACAGACACTTGCTCAAGCGCAGTTCCCCCCTTTACACCAGCTGTATTAGACTTTCTGTGGATGCACATTTCTTATCCTGCATGCAGAGCGTTTACTGTTTTTAACCCTGAGTGCTAATACCTTTTTTTTTTCTTTTTTAAGTAGAAACGGCTTACTTCAGCAGAAGCTCTGCTGTAAGACATGAGCAGGTCAGAGAACAGGCCTGGGAGGGCTGTAGATATCATTACTTGAAAGAAGAAAGGGTGTTATTTTCATATAGCAAGATCCCTCAGTTTGCAAATTTGGAAACAATCAATATTAATGGCTTGGTTATGTAAGGTGGTGCTCTCTCTGCAGAGGCTCGAAACCTCACAGCCGCACCGGGAAGCTCCGGAGACGCAGCTCTGATAGGAGCTCCGGTTTCCTGGATCCTCTGTTAACATGACTTTGTTTGAGTATCAGTGCCGTGTGTGCATTTGCGTAAAGTACTGTGTTAGTATAGCACATCCGCCTGTTAAACAGTGCTTGGTTTTTCCATTTTAACAGGTGGAATTCAGGGCTAAAGCATTAAATAACTTTATTGAAATTGTAGAAGTGGTCACCAGGTTTAGTTTGATGTTGTGCTCCTAAGTACTGCAGTGTGTCCTGTGTATTAGTCTCCCTCAGTGTCATATCTACAGTCCATCTCTTTTGACCTTTTCGCACTAAATACCATCTTTCATTCTATGATGTCAGAACCTTTAGTGCCACCGTAGATTGTCCTGTCATGCAGCTTTGATATAATTTTCTTAAGGAAAAAAATAAAGCAGTTTTAATTGATGATATCTTATATAACAAATCTGAACTAGAAAGGCACAGAAAACAAATATTCAGTCTTCTCTTAATGAACACGTAACCGCACCTTCATCCAGCTGCTTTATTTTGGGTCATGTGAAATATTATCTTTTGGCTGGAGTGGCAGCATTTATTTAGTTAGTTATTTAGACAAAAGACGGTGCAGGGACACAGAGGCAAAAAAAAAAAAAGGAAATGTTTTTACACAAAATCTCAGAGAGCTCAAGGGTTGGCATGGGGCGTGCATGCCACTCGAGTGGACAGCAACATTATTGAGGCTGTGGCATTCTCGAATTCAGTGAATCAGGGCTCCCTGCCCGCTGGAGAGCATGAAGATACAGGTACAGGCTTAAAGTTGAGCCTTCAGCTCGTGCAGAGCCGGGAGAGGAACTCCATTTGGGTTCTCTTTTTTTCTGGGCGACTGCCTATAACAATATGGAGTTTGAGTCTGCCTACCTTATAAATTCTTTAATGTGGCTGCAGTGATAATTTCTTGAGCCCTTCTATTGGTTCCTGTCAGACAGTTAACATTGTTAAATTTTAACAATCAGTCTATTTGAAGTCAAAATACAGTTTGATCAGTAAGTTCTCTTCTGCCTAACAGAACCAAACACCAGTCAGTGTAAATGATTAAAGATAAACAGTATTTCTCCTCATGTACACTGAGCTGTTGCGTTGACGATTATATCCTTTCTCCGTTTAGACTTTGGCAGCACTATCTATGAAAAAAAGTTCTGTAATGAGCCTCAAAGGTCAAATCACATTTGAGCGGCAGTGTTATTATCTAAGGAGGATGTACCAGTGAATGTCAACATAACACCAGGATTAGCAGTTAAACGAGCACTGATTTAGGCTTTGTCATGTCGTGCTTGCAGCACCTTCTTTCTCACTAACACTCCAAAATAATAAATAAAATCTATAAAATGATTGAAATGATTGAAATTAAATATATATTATTTTTTTTAATCATGCTCACCTCTGTGGAATTGAATATATATTGTAGTATATGAATATTTTTATGTCACAATCCAATTCTTTTTCTTCAATCTTTTTAAAAAACTTGGCCACCTTTGTGTGTATGCATCTAAATATTCTGTCCAATGCGATCTTTAAATCTTTTAATAGAAAGTTTGTTTTCATTTTTTTCAATGTCTTAGTTGTGATAAATATCTCAGTTTCACTTGTAAACCATTTATTTTTGTTTTAAATTTTACCTCGATAGCCTGCATTGTTGGTCAACATGTCAAACTTAGCGAAAGAAATAAAAAACCATACAGTACATTTTACAAGTCCTTGTAAACTAAATGTTTTTGGTAGTGCTCGTGTTTAAATATCAGACATTGGAATGTTTGAGCTCCACTAGCCTGAGTACAGGGCTGGAAGTCGACTGTTATTTTCTTGGTCAGGCGGCTCTGACCACTTCGGTTGAGTTTAATGTAGCAATGCAGCCTCTATGGCGTGCTCTCTGGATTTTAAGATTTCTTTGTTTTTTCATCCCTGGAGTATAACATTTTAAATACCTGTCATGTGAAGGGTTTGTAAATCATGTAATAGGTCTGATGATGTGAGGTGGAATGCTGTATTTGGTGGAAGGGAAGTGGCATGAAAGGACTCCTGTGGATTTTATTGTAGGAAGCTGCTTTGTAGACGAACTGTTGGTCCCTCCCTGCCAGTGACAGTTTACACACTGACAGGACGCTGCTATAGCTGTTGGCGGGCAGACCATTGCCTGAGCTCGCACCTCATCCATGACTCCCTCTATAAATCTAAACATCTGGACCAGTAGATTTAAGGCTAACCACTCGGAAATCTATAGACATTTCAATCTACTTTGCACAATTGTGTTTTTCTGATTTGTATTCTGTGGCGCCTTTAATATGATGCAGAAAACTTGATTTACTGAGGTTCAAGTGATTTGAGTCCATGTGCTTTCAATCAGTTCAGGAATTTTTTTCAAGTGCAACGGTTGGACAAGTTGTTATCTGGCGCTGGCACGTTAAAAAAACGTTAAATCAGCTCAGGATTCGCTTAGTAGATGCGGAGCAAAAAATGTAAGGATTTAAAAAAATATATTTTAACTAAAACGCTACTACAGGGACACATTCTGCAGATGTTCCTGTGTATGGTAATATATATTTAAAAAATATTAATTGGATTTTAATACCGGCAACGCAGTGCAAAGCCTAATAGGTTATATTAATTAAAGAAAAGTTTTGAAGTCAAAGCTAACTTAGACCAAACATGAAACTTTGTGCCTTGCGGGACAGTTTATTTTGGAGTTTGAGTCACCAGTGGCTTAACTGGGGCTGGCGAGGAAGTTTCAGCTGGTGACTGACACCAGATTTGATGCGAAATCTCCAGTGGTGAATGATTGCTCAGATCTATGGCCTATTTACAGAAGTTTGTATCTTAGATAGAAAAGTCTGAATAGTAATGACCGGAAATACTCCAGATGCATTATTGGAGGGCGTTAAAGGAATCTAAATTTAATGTGGTACACTGCGACCTAAGTACTGGCGTTGTGCGGCTCTGTTTCTCTTTGATATGAAAAGGGCCTCTCAGAAGAGGACTAGAGGGACAGAAGTGGTGAGAGGGGCCTAAAGGATCACTCTGAGGAATTCTTATGCCTCATATAGGGCCAAGCTTTTCACATCTCCCCGAGTGTTGGAGGGTGCAAAGGCTCCCGAGCAGGTATAAGCCCCTCACATGAAAAATCCCAGCGCCCAGTCAGTAGCTCGGACCAGCTGTATCTTTCAACCCATCACCCCTTTAACCTTTCAACGAAATCAGACCGGACACATAGCGTACGCTCATGCTGCTTCACATCATCTGTGTCAAGTCATGTAAACCTAAAGCACTCAGAGAAAATATATATTGTTAAGGCCGCAGAGAACTGATGTGTAAAACACTTGAGAGACAAATCAGAATGATCTCCGTGCCACGGAGCTCCCCCCCCCCCCCCCCCCCCCCGACGTCATGTGCATGTGCACTCTTTGAAACAGGAAGAGGATACGTTGTAAAATCTTAAGTATGTTATTCAAACGGCACACCTCAAGAGCCTCTTAACCGTTATTTATCGTGCTTTCCATAGGCTTAATGGCCCTCGTGGCAGCTCTGTTATAAAGACTCTGTTGAGAGCAGCGATACAACATCAGACTCAGATGAGAGAGGAAATATCTGTTGCATATCGTCGTCCGTCCAGCACCGACGAGCAACAGAAGAAAGACTAAAGAGTGTGAGCCTCCTCTTTGGTTAGAGAAATACAAATGTAATTTAACAGTGTCATATTTTGAGTATTCACACTGTGTAATAGTTATACAGTTTGTTTCAAATGAAGTCTGGAGAATGTGTTTATTTGTAAATCTCTGCATTATTTTACACTTAATGTGAAGTTGCTGTTTTTCATCTGCTCAATGTAAAACAGTGTCTTCAATCCTCTGAATTCAATAAATTAAAATCAAATGTAAAGTTGCAGGAGTAAAGCATGTTCAAGCATATCGGCTCCGATTTGCTTAGGCTCTGTCACATAAGATACAGTAACGATATTGAGGAATAGCGTAACACGCGTATCAGGTACTCTGCCGTAATTTCTGTTACATCAGCATGAGACTGTTACTTAACAAAGTTTATTCGTCACCTGGAACAAACAAAAAACTTTTGGAGCTAAAAAATAACTAGGAAATCAGTGTCATTTCTGTTGGCGTGATTATTTATATTGGAATAACAAGTGCAACTTAATCTCATAAATAAAAAAGGGAGCGATACGGATCCGTCCCCTCCAGGTACTGCCGCCACTTAATCGAATTAGCTCCACTCTCAGGCTTGACGGGCTCTTCAAACACCCCTGGTGACTTCTGAGTGCCGATTACAATCAGCTACTATTTTCAGCCTTTGATTAAAATCTGGTGAGGTTGGACAGAATTTTTTTTTCCAGAGTAGAAGCAACTACTTATTAACATCGCATCCCATCTCTCTCTTTTTTTCCCCCCTTTACCAGTTATAGAGGGGCCATTGGTCTGGAGTAGTTAAACAACACCCACAAGTATTAATCATGTTGAATCACTCTGTGGGAAACTATTATCTCATAATAGTTAATGTATTGTCCAAACAAGTCTTTTAATTATTTATTTATTATTTTATTGTTTTTATATGAAACAAATCTAAGCTTATCAGTTGTATTTGTTTTACACTGTAACATTTAGTCTGTTTGTGGTGAATTGTTACTCTGTAGTCTCTGTGAAATTATGTGGTTGTAGAGTTTTTTCATGCTGCAGACGACAATAATGAACACAACTCCTTACACGTCAAATAATAGAAGATGATCACAATTGTCTGCGCCTCACACAGTGTGTCACCGAATCATAACGGGCCCGACAAAGACAAATCCTGCTCTTTTGTTACTTTGAAATGACGACGTTTGAATATGAAAAAGTCACTAATGAATATTTGGTTCTGGCTTGTGTCTGAGGATTGATTGCTTTAGGAGGCGTGTTAAGAGTTCGGCACGATGGGCCTCAATCAGCGCGCTGCCGTGCTGCCTGCTGGCAGTGATTGAACGACACTCTTCTCCACGTGTGATACACGAATCCTGCTCGCGTTCGCTGACAAATATCATCTGTCTGATCAATCAATATTTGGGGCTTTATTTTACTAATGCAGTGCTTAAGAGGCAATAATTAACGTCATGCTCGGTTGTTAAAAGCCTATTTTTATGTGACAGACAGAAATAGACGTACAGAAATAGTCAGATGAAGGCCTTTGGTTGATGTTGGTCGTGGCATATCGAGCAGACGTTCCTTATGCGCTGAACTATGAACTTTTCAAGAAGTTGAAGCTTTTCTCATTGCACGATGATCTGTTGCTTTCAAGTTATGTTAATGTGCCAATCCAGAGTTATTTTTTCTCCACTTTCAACAGTTTTCTGTTTTGCTGAATGTTAAATACTTTTGTTCAGCCTTTTGTTGAGGTTGTAACTTAGTTTGTGTGGAATTGAAATATAGCATGAAACGGTTTAACTGAGGGAATATTCATTCGATGTCATCTTGTGTTAAACAAGTGTGGCTTGTGATGCTCATTAATTTCTGCTTGCTCCACTTGCGGTGTTTGGGCTCTCTTCGCTGGCTCGGTGCCACTGTGTCTTCTGAAAGAGCCACTTCATCTCTGTCAGGGGCAGGTGGAAATTTGCTGCACACTTCTAATTGGACAAAGTGCCTTTCAAACTCCGAGCCATCATACACCAATCGCATTATCATACAGACCAGGTGTCAACAGAGGTTTCCACCTCCCTTTTCCCCTCTTGCTCTCCGCCGCGTCTTTGGGTCTTTGGTCTTCTCCCTGTGCTGTGCCGCCTTTCAAACTCTCTGCCGCCTACTGGCCCGAGGCGTAATAAGCCTTGTGCAGATTAATTACAAGAAAGCACACTTGTTATTTTGACTTTTATTGTGTACTGCAGAGCAACTTTCAGACAAAAACATCTTCCCAATCCTGCATGATCAAAGTTAATATCAAGTAATTTGATTCTTATTTTGCCGGCTGAAGATCTTTGCGCAGGTCTTTCCTTAGTTCAGAGCCTTAAATGGTAATGGCCTGGTCATCTTTAGTCTCAGACACAGAAACATTTGCACCAGCCAGAAGCCGAATCTGAGGCTGCAGGCGAGCTCACGGGGGCTTTAAGGTCTGCAGAGTAGCTCGGGGCCAGACCACACCGCTCTTTGTAAAAAAAGGTAATCGTTGAAATCGTCAGATCAGTTCTTCATCTCACAGGTAACCGGTGAGAGGAGCAGCACTTTGAGTGATGTTATTTTGTCCGTCTGGTTCAGTTAAAAGCATAACTCCTGAATTTTGAATGAGCCAGGGAAGTGAAACAGACTCGTGATTGATGCCAGAAAAAAAAAATTGTCCAAACATGGCGAGATAAAAGACTTTCTATTTGTATCATTACAGATTAATTATAGAAGAAGCTCAAGTGCGGGAAAATGAATGTTATGTTTTAGATCCTCATTTTGTTTTCTGGACACTGTGAAGTGAAACCTGGAATCGGATCGTCTTTTGTCAAAACACCCGGCTCGAAAATGAGAAAAAATGAAGAGACGTGTTCAGTGCTGATGCAATTTCAGGCTCTGGCCTTCGAGCGTGCATTTGTGTATTATCAGTGCAGCAGTTACAGCAAATATTTTCTGTTGATATGGAAAGCGGGGGGGCATATAAATGGGAAGAAAATAGGGCATAAAGTTTTATATTTAGGAGAAGCACAGGTAAAGTTGTTTGAAGGATATGAAGTAAGTAAGAGGTTGAGTACGAGCTGAAATGATTACGTGGCCCACTTTTGGCAAATTGGAAGTTAAAATTCAACACAAACTGTTTACAATTTAAAGTATATTAAACATAAATATACAAATATGAAAGTTGAAGAAACCTGAATGAAGATCATGAAGTGCAAACCTTCTTGAACTCATTTACATTACAAATTATATCCTAATATATAAAGCCTACACTAAACAACCGATAACTGTTTTAGTGCCGCAAAAGCTCCAAACTTGTCATCAGTTGTCTCCTCACTGCAGAGGCCATGGAGCCCACACTGACACCTGGTGCTTATCATAGTCACACAAGCAGCCAAACGTGGTGCTACCTAAAGTTTGTCATGTTTCTCCCTTTACGTGCAATCGTTCTGAAACATTTGCTGCACGTTCTGGTTTTGAAAAAATCTTTTGCGTGAAATACAGCCACACTTTCGACAGTTTAGCTTTAGGCATTTTGTGTCGACTTGAAACTGGCGTAGCTACCAGTTAACTGAAGGCTTCCGTAACGTGCTGTCACAGCCATGGAAAGAGTGTGTTGCCACCAGAGTTAAACGTGATGTTAACCAGACACACGCTGTGATGTTTATGTTGCCTGTAAAGACGGCAACTATTTCAGAAAACAACGGAGGCACCAAAATGTGGCAGAGAAATCTTCGTTGTGATTCAGTCCGGTAGTTACCAACTTTGTATGATTGTGGTACTTAACCTTACTGACAACTTTGCACCTGGAGAGTTTCTTCTCTCACTCTTGTGGTTGAGCGCTGTTGAGAAAGCAAAAGTTTAGGAATTCAGAGAAAGCACCGCAGCAATTTATCACTGGGTTTGAGCGTTGAAAGGCTCAACCAGTCGCATAGTGACAAATACTTTATCACTTCTCCGTCCAAACACTGGGCAGACATGGCAAAATGTTGGCATACTGAATTGCCTGTCTTGTCTGCATGTCATCAGCGCAGATGTATTATCATGTGCTGATTTGATTCTGGGCAAAAGAGAGTGGACAGGAGAGATTGATGATGGTGTCCCCAGTTAGACAGATAACACCTGATTCTGCCTGCAGGGGGTTGGTCTGGCACACTCCCCCCCCCCCCTGCACCTCAGACACTGCGCTGAGGAGGTGAACCGTTCGTTCGCTCTGTGCAAATTCAGGGCCACATTCAGAGATGATCCCAGGACGATTGAGCCAATGTGGCCCCCGAGCACTCTGCGCCACATGATCCATGCATCAGCCACACCTGGGAGAAATCCACACAGGCGTGGGGGTCATTTGTTTAACACAGGTGCATCATGTATCCAAATGCACTCGGTGCACACATGGTTGAAAGCACGCTCAGAGACACACGCATGCCCGATTGAACACAGATACACAAGTGTTAATGAAATGCCGTCTGCGCACATGGCTTTTCAGTCTATTGGAAAACTGTCAGCAGTGTAGCACCTTTTGTTATGACCTGATGTTTCTGTCACTTATAAACCATCATAAAATTGTATTTCAAAAATTGTGTGCTTGAAGACACACTGTTGAAAGGAGTGCACTGAGGTATGACAGATTGCAGCTGTTTTTGTTTTGGAAGCATCTACTTAGTATTTTATAAATAACACATATTAAACTAGGATGGCACTTGGTAGAGTGTGTTCCTCCTCCAAAGCCCAACATTCCCTTATGAAAACACTTTTAAATCAGATCCATATATTTATTTGGATCTGCATCAGATTGCGCATACTCATAAAACAGTTTCCTTAATGTGGCTTCTTTTTCCCCTTCAAGATTCCACCAAGTTCTGTGAAAATCCATTCTGTAGTTTCTGTGCAATCCAGCTGACAAACAAACCACCCAGTAAAAATATAATTTTTATAGAATAATTCATTGGTCTATCGTCTTGTCTTAAAATAACAACAGATGTTCTCTTGCTTTTACCAGCACCTGTTAGTAAGTAATTTGTTAGTTTTGTCAGAAAGTGGTGAAAATACATTCAACTGCCATTAAACAACAAAATAATTAGAAGAACATGATTCTATCACACGCTAGAAAGAAACCTGTGTGGTGACTCAGCTATTGGAATTTTTGATGCTACAATACAAACGGGAGAAACATGCAAAGCCAAAGACGACAAACAGCCCTCCAAACTTTCTGTGTGCGGAATGAAAAATTAACAAAGAGCAAAGCTGTGCAAGCTAGCATGTCGCAAGTCCACCACAACTATGCATGCAGGGTCATTTGAGAGCTGTGTGTGTGTGAATGTGTGCGTGTCTTTGACTTATGGTCAAATAGGTATAGAGGTTATGTTTTTGCTTGAAATGTCCATCACCAAACAGAAATTCCAAACTGTCTCTCTGGCTCCAGTTCTTCAAATAAAAGGATTTGTCTGCTTTCATCTGGTTTCAATAATTGAAAATTGTGTACTGTGGACTTTACGGTTGGACAGAAATGCAACTTTTAGAAGCCTCTGGTTAAATTCTCAATATTTTCAAAAATGTTTACAGACTAAACAAGTATTCAGTTAACAGAAAAAGTAATTGAAAGGTGAAGCTCATGTGATTTGAAGTGCAGAATAAAAAGAGTAGTAATCATATTGGCATCAGGCTTAATTATTCCCTCCTCCGACTGTGCCATATGAAAAAAAAAAGCACTTCTGTTGCTGCTACGTTATTTGTTAACATTATTTACCAAGCTCAGTAACATCTGAGTGGCTTATGATCCCCTCGTATCAAAGTATACGCGGCTACATCCTCAAACAGACATACAGAGGAGCAAAACAAATTGTCTGTTTTTTATTCAATAGCAAGGCGTGCAGCACGGGTTCCCAGTGTGTGAAGCAGATGGTGAAAGGCTAGTGTATAATAGATCTCAATATTAACTGCTGCACATGCTGGGCGTGTTGGTGGATGGCACACAGCAGAGTAAAAGAGAAGAGATGACCTTCTGTCCCATCATTTACCCCCTCGTGCACCCCATACCGCTCTCAAATTACTTTGTTTTAGCCAATTAAAGCAGCCGGCTGAGCATCAAGCAGGCTGCCATTTTTCGCTCACCTGGACCCATGTGACATTATCGTTCTGTCACTGGGAGAGATGGCCGTAAGTGGGAATCTCCGACGTGGCACAGTGCCACCTTGGACCCCACAGTGTTCACTGAGATTAATGCAACGACTGTCCCTCCTCCGCCTTGCGAGGATCTCAGGATCTCTCTCACCTCATTGACGGCACAGCTCCTCACCGCATGAGCCAATGAGGAAATGGCTGGTGGTGATAACCAGGTCCTAAGCAGACAATAGATGGACGGCGAGGGATATTTTTTGAAACGCTTCTGGTGCAGAAAATGATCCGTTTCTGAATGTGCACGGAATCTATTGTCGTCAAGTCGCCTTGTCGCTGATCAAGATGGCATATGCTGAGAAATGGCTCCCCACCCAAATCCTTTAATGGCTCAATAATAGAAAGAAAGACAGCAGACACAACAATACCATGGCATGGGATGAGTGGAGGACTGGAGTATGTGGTGTTTAACAGCCATACGAGCACAGATTATGTGCTTGAAGGGGCTGAATTGAGTGCCAGCAGTGACAGTTGGGCTGGGAATTGACTGTGCCTGGGACGTGCGGCTTGACTCCGCTCGGAAACACCACTGGGTCCAGGGCTCATCTCTGTAGTCCTCCGCCCCCCCCGCTCTTCCCGTAAAAAGGCATTGTGGCCTGTCGTTTGCTCTGCTTCACCGGGGGAATGGACGGGCCCCTGCTCCCGCTTGATGAGCACTCACTAATGGCTGCTTCTTTGAAAGCTGACGGGCCCGTTTGAGGAGGAGTGTCTTTCACTTCTCTCCAGCTTGCCTTGGCTTGGCATTCATCAGGCCGCCTGGCTTTGCTGTCCTGCCCACATGATGGTACGCCAAGGGGCTGAAACGTCTGTCATTTGTTTTACTTTCAAATAAAAGTTGATGATTTACCAATAAAAAGTAAAAATAGGCTTTTGATGATGTCTGGAGGCATATGGGGAGAGTGTTGCAATAGCGAGATTTTCAGCACTTTGTCAGGCTGGTAATAATAAAAGACTAAATAAATTTGTCTTGTTACCCTTTTTTTTTATAGCTCTTCTGATAAAAACTGAATGGCCACAGTTTTCTGTAAAGCGAGAATAGAAAGCGATAGATATTGAAATATGGGCTCGTACCAGAGGCTGCATTACATTAATTTCCCCAAGCTTCTTTATCGTCTGGTTCTGTATCAGTTCTTTGCCAAAATGATTTCTCAAAAAAAAAACACAAGCAGTTGCTTCCGCTGACATTCCTTTCTAATTTAGGAAAAAGGTATTTTTACTGTGTGTCTGCACAAGAAGGACTCCAGCAGCAGCACAGCAGCACATACTACATATTCTTAACAAAGCGCAGAACTGTGAGGTCTGTAATAACAAAATAAGAAGCCAGTGTGTAGCCAGTTTGCATTATATTGGCTGTTAATCCTTTATAGCTAAAAAATATATGTAAAAAAAACTAAATAGACAAACAAACAATGGCAGTCTTAAAGGTAAAGGTAGGGTTCTATTCTATTTTTATGAAGACATCTACACTATTGATGACGAACATGATGTCTCGACGCCTCATGGATCAGTAAAGCGGTCAGCCTATCAGCTGCGTGTCTTTCTCTTACCCTCGACCGCTGCCCTGTCTCTTCACCCCAGAGGGAGCCGTTGTTCCTGTTGCCTTCCTCCTCACTGGCCCACCAGTCTCCAGCTTCTGGAGACTCCATTAAGAAGTTGGAGTCGTCCTTGGAAATCTCCTCCCTATAACTTCTCCTGTCTTCGCTCACTGTAGTACCCCCTCTCCCACTCTGTTTCACGTGCGTTCCTTTTTTTTTTCTTTTTCGCCCCATTTGAAACTAGGGCGAAGGTCAGAATGGCAAATTTGATATAAGAGCCGACGTGCTTCCGTGGAGCACCTTGTCAAGTCAAAACAATAGGTGTGCAGGAGATGTTGTGCCGAATAAAGAATGTACGCATATTTCCAGAGAAATGTCCTCCGCCAGACGTTCCCAAAAGAGATGAGAACATTAGTCTGCATACATTTTTACCGGTCCTGGGACAGTAGAAAATGGAGGTTGAAGTCAAATGAATTTGTTTAACATGTGGGCAAATAAGTTATATCACCTGGGAGATTGAAAAAAGTCTTCCAATTTTCATGTTAGAACCTTTTATCCTTGTGATATTTGATTTGGTCATTAAACGCTCAAACGGACATATTTCAGTGGTCCATTGTGTCCAGCTCGTGTTCTAACCAAACATTTAATATTACGGCTTAATCAGTCTGAACATAATGTCTATGAAGAAGTAACAGATGTTAGTAGTTGCATAATGGCAACAAAAAAAAAAGCAGCTGGCCGTGGTGTTTTAGATTTAATTTGATCTGAACTCTTTGCCTCAGTGTGATCACGGAGAGGCCGAGCCCACAGAGCAGAGAGTGTCATGGAACAGGTCAGGATGAATGGAGACAAGAAGCAGTCACATCCCAATATGCAGGTCAACTGTGCAGTTGTGTGTATTTTTTACTCTGATGGAAGAGCCAAAGTAATGAGGGCATGACAATAAATCAAGTGAGGTTTTTCGAGGCAAAGGCCATTAATTTTACTCGGAGACACAATCTTGAGGTATTTGGAGAGACAGAAACACAGAAAGGGAAAAAACAGAAGCTGGAAATGGATGGATGTTAATATAACTGCTTTATTCCTTCCCATTGTCAGAGATCTGTGCACCAACCAGTTGTCGCCGTTGTCACAGGCAGTTTCATCTCAAATTAAATTCATTTGGATATGACATTTTAATTGGAACACTATTCCCATTAATTGAACAAATTAGAGAGAGTCTGTTGGGGGAAAGGTAATCTCTGGGAGAGATGATTTGGAATTCACAATTTAGAATTAAAAATCAGCTGCTCGGCTTTGTTCGTATGGCAGCCAGTTTGCGGCAGTGCGCGCAGGCAGAGCGTCTCGACGGCACTCAGGGCTCACATTGTCTTCATTAAAAGCGATTAAGGAATAGGTCAATTTAGTGCGCTTCACTGGCTGGAGCTGTGCATTTCCTCCTATGAAATGTCTTTGTCTTCATCTGCCTGGGCTCTGTGGGCTCGGGCAGTCACTCGAGCAGCAAATGTGATCCGTCACTATTTTATGCATGTTTACATGTCTGATTGAACATCAGTGAGTCATGGCGGTATCATTTAAAATGTTGTCATTGGGTTTTTAGTTGTGTGTGTGCACATGTTTGGCGTTTCATGCTCCTCTGCTGTTGCAGCACGCATGCCGTCTGGGTGCTGATGACTTGCTGTCTGATTAGCACTGAAATGTGCTGTTCACCCTGCAGCTCCAACTGCTGTGCACCATTAATTACACAAATAAAAATTGCCTTTAAGTATGTGTGGCTGATTCCATAAACACATGTGGATACAGACATTTTCTCCAAATCGAACATGAGGTTTCTGTGACGGTCTAGGCTGAGTGAGTGGTGCTTGTCTAGGGCTGGTTTGAGGTTTCCAACCACTGTTTTTCATTTAAATAATTCAGTATTCACATCTGGAAGTTGGGAGCATTGTTTGAACCAAGGTTGATTTCTGTCTTACATTGTTTCCATTTCATCCAGTTAGTTTTGCTTTCACATAGGAGTACACTCTGTTGTCATAAAAACTCAAAAAATGTTTAGTTTGTCCTGTTTGGGCTACTGTAAAAAAACATGGAGGCCTCCTTAGAGAGTATCAGCTCCCAAGGTAAATATAAAGTATTTAAATATAAAGGGCTCATTCTGGGGTAAAGACAACAGTAATTCATGCAATTTAGATGAAACACACTAGTGAAAACATCAATAGGATATTTTATGTACAGTTAATGCCAACAAGATCCCTTTCAACTATATCTTACACACTGAACCTTTATTTTCTTTTGAATGGAGGAAATGTATAAATGTGTTTTGTAAACTTTCAATTTCTCTTCATTAATTTGTTTATAGTAGAGCATGTGGTATTGCAGTGCTTTGGAGGTACCCAGAGAAACATTATGTGGCAAATCTTTTATTTTAGAATTTCAGGTGAGGTTTACTAGCAATTTGGCCGGGTGACAAAATCCCGTGCCAGGAGGACCCAGGTGGAGATAAATGTTGCACATATGTCGTCAGATTATAAAGAAATGTGCCTATTCATCCGGCGTGTGCAAGGAAAAAAGAATGTAACAATATCAATTTTGAAATCAGATATGTACATTATGTCTCAGTTTTTCAATAATAGAGAAAGATAAATCACTGTTGCTGTGCTAATATTTGCATACAACTTTGCTATACGGGAGCCCTTTGAAATGTCTGCTCATTGTGTTCCGTCCTATTCAGATCTTGTGGTTTCTCAGCTACCACTGTGTTGTGTGTCAACATGCAACATGAGCAGTCGTGACCGTGGAGCCAGATGCTTAATGTGAGCCTTGGAAATGAATCACAGCCCAGTTCTCAAACACTGACACTATTGGTTTGTGCCCAATAGAAATAATGTTACCATGTAATTTCTCACAATGCTCTGAAATTGAAAGAGGTCTGATGTTTCTAATATAAATGAGGTAATGAATCAAATGTAACGCAAAGGACGTGACTGTTCTGATCCTGCAAAGTGGCTCAGAGCCCTAATTGGAGCTCTCTGTAGTAACATGTGGAGGGAGAGCAGAGGATAAGGATGCAAGGAGGAAGGAGAGAGAGCCAGAGCCAGAGCCAGACAGAGGGGGCTCCTAGATAGTGGGGCCAGGGGGAAAAAGTTCCCCCCATGCTTGTCAGAGTTTGAGCAAGTTCAAAATTGATGGAGCCCACAGGCAGCTCTGCTAATTTTAGTTGAAATCACCTAAGTGGTTTGGCTAATTTATCCCGGCTCCTCGGCCTCAGCCCCTGGTTTCTGGCTCTCCCCTGCCTCCCCCGCCCCTCCCAGATATATCCACAAAGCGTGAAGGTACCAGGAGGTGACAGTGGGAACAGAAGGGTATTTTGTGCCCAGCTGATTTGCCGAGCACTGGGTGGTTTCAACCCGTGTCATACATTTGGATATTGTTTGACCCCTAATGACATCTCAGTTTCAATCATCTATTCTGTAAAATGATTTATACCTCCCTGTGTCTAATGGGAAGAGTGAAACTAAGTATTAAATTTGAACTGCACGTAGGAAAATTAATAGCCACTGATATATCTGGTATTACCTGATAATGTTTTATGTTTCATATTTCTGGTAGTAAATTTCTGGATAGATAGTTAGATATGAAAATGGAATATCGGGAGATGACAGTCATTTAAACTTTTCTGGAGATTTTATAGCCAGCAAGTGGGATTTAAGATGATGATCTGCCACTCTGAACATATTGAAACTTAAAAGGCACAGTCACTGCTTTTAAATGTTCAGATAGTCAACTCCCTGTTGTCTGCTGAGAGAAAAGTTGAGAAAAGGAGATTTCTAATGAAACTTGGGTTGAAGACAAATTCTCATCATAGAGAAAAAGAGATGAAAAGTGATGAAACGTTTTTATGTAGTCTGTTAGGTAAGAACTCAAAGGGCGTTTTAGGAGCCTGGTTAGCATATTTGTGCCTGCTGAGGTTATTGAAATGACTTGAGACAGTCACATGGTGAAAACAGAGCAGGTTGTCCAAACACGTGAAGCATCAGGGTGACTGAAGCACATCAAAACCGTCAGACGTCGTGAGCTTCTTGGGAGCAAGTGTGGAGCGGCGTGGTTGTGCATGCCAAGATGTTGCTTATGTTTATCTGATGCTTGACTCGAGAGTTTGTGTGGAGTAATTAGTGTCACACTTGCTCTGAGGATCCTCTTCATCTTAGAAAATCAATGAAATTGCTCACTGTCCATTACTAAGTGACAGCTCATAATAGAGGATCTAATGATGTTAAATTACTGCAAGTGTGTTTTTGTGTTTAATAGATCTTGTAACAACAAATACTAACATTTTAGTGAGGGTGTTAAATAAGAAGAAAAAAATATGAGTTAAGATGTTAAGTTATAAAGCTGCTGTTTCTTATACAGCAGATGTTTTATACAGTCTGTCAATGGAATTATTAACCTTAAAATATAATGCGAGACATTTCAGGATGTTCAAAAGCAGATTGTGTTAGCAGCATGAAAGAAACAGTGAACTGCACATCAGGCCTGTGCACTCATCCATTCATGAATCAATCATTTTGAAAGAAAATGCAGTCGAAACCAGGAAGGTGAGAAGATGTGGCAACTTAACTTTACTTTTGATGAAAAACACTCAAATTAATATTAAGAAAACCTTGCCGATGCTTAATGAAAAACAAATTAAATATTAATAGATTTTTGATTTATGTGTGGAGCAGGTTAACCCCAGGTTTATATTTATCACAAAGCAGCACTGGGATGTTTACTATTGGCAGCTAGGATAGTTATGTATGGAATATTTGTGATGATATGCATTTCAGTAACTGTAATTAATTAGTTATAGATATGATTTCACTGTTTGGCTATATCCACTGATGATATAAATATTTCATGTAATTTCTTCCTAATAGAAATAAATATCCCAATGTAAACATCCCATGTTTCCATGTGTAGGGTGCTTTCTAGATTAAAAAAAAGAACCGTTGTTGGGGCCGTGAGCGAGAGATGTTTGCAGTCTTGTGAGCGAGCCAGCAGCTCTTGGCAGATGGATGTAGGGGTTTTATGTGCCAAGCACCTGGTCAAACTGCAAACAATGAGGGGCTTATGGATTCTCTTTATCCAACAATGACTGAGATGATACCTAGAATGTTAGAGCTCTTATGGGCCCTTTTAAGAAGTGCTGATACACAATAATGCTCAGCACTTCTGGATGCTGTGGAAACGTTTCCCAGCTTTATATTATATACACTATGTAGATGGGGCTTTACAAGTTCTACATCATTAACATATTGATGTTTATTCATCTTGCAAGGAGCCGAGTTTGGCTCTTTTTTATTCACATTCTCATTACGTTAAAAAACAACTGTGCACGTTTGTCAAGCTCACCAAAAGGTGAAGCAGCAACTCTTTCTTATGAAAAAAGTGAATGATGAATATATAGTTATAAAAATATGATCTCCTTAAAGAGCTAATGGAATAGTGATACTGGCAGCTTAGAAAAATATCTGCAGAACTGAGCGTCAGTGCGGAGGGTCTTGCTTGAGTCTTTAGCGGTGATCTAATAATGAGTTCCACAGATGGGTTTGTTGGCTGAAGCTCTGCTGAGTCCACTGCGTATGCAGTCGAGAGTGTCAAAGTGTCTCCTGTGCCGAATCGTCTCCAGGTTTGGGGAATGGATGGTGTCTGCCAGACATGCTGGCAGTCAGTGGGCCCTCTCTCCTGCACTACCTGGGCTGGAGCTCAGCCAGGGTTAATTATAGGGGAGCTCCAGAGTCTTGTGTCACTAAGGATGGTAGACAGAATATTGTCATACTGCCATGTCCTATACAGAAAAGACAAGAGTAAAAGCACACCTGCTCAGCCAGAGATTCAACAGCGTTTCCAGTGGTTTCACTCCCAGTCGAAAATGAGTAGTTGTCACAAGCCAAACGGCTGCAGAGTGGGTGTATCATAGGTAAATCACTCATAACACCCCGAACAATCATTTATAATTAGAGCTGTACAATATATGGCTACATAATTGTGAGAATGTGCAAAAAAACACATTGCAGGATGGGCAATGTCAAGTAATACAAATTAACTCAAACATGTCACGCTGCCACTTTTTCGCTGCCTGATGCAAAATGAAAATTTTGCACGGTTCTCATTTTCCATGACTAATCTAGTAGAGAAATTCGTCTGATATAATTTACTCAGGTATAAGGGTTCTTGGATATGCACAGTTCGTTGCTGGTGAGTGAAAGAAGCCTCTGCATACACTGCAAACCACCAATCACAATCATTCTTGATCATCGTTAGCAACTGATAATTACTCCCAGTAGCTTGATCGCTCGTCTCTATGAGAGCTGATCACAAGAGCAAACCAAATGATGCAATACTTATGAAACAGTTTCCCTACCTGCAGATGAATTGGCTTCATATGTCTATCAGGTGTCTGAAAAAGACCATCTAAAATGTTCAATTTGTTTGCGCCAATAAAATCCCTTTTTGAGGAAATTATTATGATGAGTTTTAGAAGCTAGCTAGCTAGCTAGTCACTCACTTAGCTGTCCGTAACAGGGACATAGTATCACACTAATGCTACAGCAAAGACGGCAAGAAACCCAAAAGAAATATCTCCAAAAGAGGCTGGAATTCATATTCCTTGATCACCAGCCGTTGCCATTGTACAAGACGAAGTGTTCAGACAACTCGTGTCTCACATCCACGCTACACTCTGCCAGGTCGTAAATATTTCACTGATGTATGCCTGCCGCAGTTATACCAAACAGTTTATACACATGTCGACAGCCTTATGAAGGAAAACATCAGAGCTTCAACTCATCTTCTTTATAAAAAACCCCAGCAGAGACTGACCATGGTGTAAAAACTTTGTAAGCCAGTCGAGGCGGTCCAGAACAGATTCTTTGACATTGAATCTGAGCTACTGTATTGCATCACTATCCCCACAGTCGTTGATCCGAGGTGAGAAAACTTCATTCACAAATTGTTCACATACTGTGTGTGTGTGTGTGCACGCTCCCAGCTATACACCCAGAGAAACATTCAATCTAACTCAGCTGATGGTGAAACTGCAGCTGTGACTGACTGCCCTTTACCTGCTTGTTATTCATCCTCTGTTTGAAGTTATCATGAAAGAATCATGTTAACGTTTCCTGCTATAAAATTTGAAATGCAAAAACAAGTATCTCTGTACGCAAAACATTACCAGCTTACTAATGGTAAAAATCCTTACATCCTTATCCTCCAGTCATCTGACCTGTCTTTTGCAGTGAGGACACCTCGTCCTGTCATCATCAGGGCAGCACATTCCCCGGTGTGACCCATTCACCTTTCCTTCCCCCCCAGGCCAATGTTTTTGCTTGTACATAAAGTTTCCTAAAATCTAAAGGGCAGATTACCATGAACGCTGTCATACTCCCCAGAGGATCTCTGACCATTTGGTCACAGTGTGACCTTTTCTTTGGTGCCTCTTGGACTTTTTTCTTTACCTTCGGCCTCCATTATATATTTATCTGGTACAAAAAAACTGATGGACAGACTATTGTGAATTCTGTTTTGAATGTTAATTGTCACTATGGGAGGAACTATAGTGCTCTTGGTTCCTCTTGTCAACTCAAACCTAAGATATTTTATGATGTGTTCTCATATATTACCTTTGCATATTCACACTCTCCCCATTTGAACTTTGGAGGCACTGACCTGTTTAGAAGTGTCATCCTGAGGTCAAACTTTACATTTCTAGTCCCCCTGGCTCTGAGAGCATCCGTATGTTTGTAACTAACAGTCGTATACTGTGGGATTTAACGAACATTGCAACTCCTTAGGGTATCTAGTGGGGCTTCAAATACTGAGTCTTGTTTGGTCTATCATCACGTTTTGTATGGAAAGGTCATTTCAGATAGTGCTGCTGTTTTCTCTAATGTTCCCTGTTAATCCAAAGCGGGAGTTAAATTGGTTTGCAAGAGACACGTATTTGTCATCAGAGAATTTTCAAGGTCTTTTACAAAGTTTTCCAAAGTGAACACTAGAGCCGAAAAATCTGAGATCAACTCCTACCTGGCTTTTCTGTGAAGTAAAAGTGTGTTACTTCCCTTCCTTTTTTTTTACTTAGACAAGTGTCTAGTCATGGCAAACTGGTGCACACTGGCCTAGAAAAAAAGAACAGCTTGTGTTGCTGAAGTTTTCTCCCCTGTCTAGTTATTTTAAAATGCCCCATTTCCGCCATTGTTGTGGCATTGTTTTGACCTTACGCAGAACAATTTCCCCAAGTCAAATTAGCTTTCAACATTTGAAGAAATGTTGTAATATAATGGTTTGACGGTTCTGCCTGTAACATATAAAGAAATGGGAAGCCATGCCACTGGGGTTAATAATATTCCTCCTCTTCAACAAGTACCTTGGGATCCCAAGTGTCCTTGAAAGCAAACGGCATCTCACTTATGCTGGGCATCTTGCAGCACTCATGGGTAATAGGGTTCTACTTTCCCCACTCTTTGCACATTGTATCAGACTGCATCACATGCTTCCTCTGCTGGTAGCGTTAACAAGGGCTGGTGATGAAAGGAATGCTAAATGTTTCTACTGCTGTAATTTTTCAATCTTAGTAGAATCACAACAAGGGAGGATAATTGGTGAAATTCTTTTTTTGCCATAACGTAATATATAATCTTCTTTGTACATGAGAAACAGCCTCTACTGCAAGAGATCAATAGCAGCTCATCAGTCGTTCGAATGCACTAGCGTGAGAACTGTAGTCAGCCTTCATGCAAGTCAATGAGCACCTGGAGTGCTTTTCCCAGAGGTTGCTAAGTGTGCATAGCAAGGGACTACCAGGGAACTGCAGCAAGGTCTCACAACCTGCTTTGATAGGACAGAGTCAGGGAGGCTTCGTGTGGAGATGATGGGCCCGCCGAGGTTTACACCACCTGTTTGTTTCTCCTTCTCCCGAGCAGCGCGGATCTTACATGCCGCTCTGTGCCCGGCCTGCAGGGAGTTGGGGTGTTAGATACAACAAAAAAGGTGACTGAGGAGTGCTGAGTTCGGGATTATGATTTATTAATCTGCTCTCCTTTAAATTCCAAACTAACGGTGTGGGTCTGTGATGCACACTCTGGGGAGTAATCTTAAAACACAGAACAATTCACATTCACCAGTCTTGTCTTCGCTAACTGCTGGAGAATAGACAATAAACTAGCACAGTGCAGCCAAGGGACACGAGCATCACAAGATCCCAACAACAAAAGTTCAAGAAGTGGAGGTTATAGACAAAAAAGTGCGAAGTATATTTTTGGATTAGATTTTGCTCAAACAACAAGCTGGCTTCGTCTAACAAGCTATTTGTTTTAAAAGCTATATGTAGAGTTGAGCTACATACAGTAAAAAGGTGCTGTGGTTTGGTTTATGGAGACCAAATAAAGAAACGCATATGGTATCAAGTTTTTAGTTTGCTTGTGCTCTCAGAGGTGTATTAATTTAGAAGCTGGGTATGATTACAGTTAATTCGGTCCCACCTGTGAGACTACAAAAACAAAAAAAAAGTTAATGTCACCTGTTCTGGTTCAGCAGTGGCCTCAGGTGTACTTCTCTACCGTGGAGATTCAACCACCAGGAGAGAAACTTTTTTTTTCCTGCCAGACATTTATTTGGCAATCTCTCACTACTTGACTTGGCTCCATGTTAGCAGGCACAAGCTCAGCCAACACGGTGGTTAAAGAAGCAACAATGCTGAAGCATGCACATGTAGGACGGTGTCAGATTGTCACACCAAGTTTTTTTTCATATAACTTAATGTATTGTTATGGTATACTTTTTAACTGTACTTTAATTCAAGTTTAGAAACCTGTTATATCCATTTTCAAAGTATGCACGATAATCCCATAAAATTGAAGGTTTCGTATAAATGGAAAGAAAACCACGGCCGTTTACCAAATATGTGGTCGTGGCCGTCCATCATCCTCCACAGCACTTTCTGTGCAGTGTAAAATTTCACTATCTCCACAGAGCTGTCTGCTGGATGCCAGATCTCACTAGAGCTGCATTTGAAGTCAATTATGTGCAGCCAGGCCCCCATGGTAATACATAGATGTCACATAGAATGTGTTTATTTTGGGTTTACTTTGATATCTTTAATATGAAGGCCATCCATCATGACAGATGCTGTGGTCACTAGCCTGGTGTATCAGGCAGTTACAGTAGTCATGTAAATGTGATGCATTTCATAACAGAGCCAGCACCATATGGTGCAGTGTGTGTTTTTCTATGTGCGTGTCTATTTACACAGGTACAGTGTGTATGTGTGTGAGGGAACAGGAACAATAAATTAGAATAAGTGTCTGCAAATGATACAGACAAGGAGGTAATTTGTGTAGATGTCTGATTTAGGCTACAATTTATGTAACAGGTAATGTTGTTACATAAATATGCTTTTCCTCATTCTTTCAATTAAAACAGACATCCACATTACTTTCGTTTAAAAAAAAAGTCAAATTTTCTAATTGTCTTATAGTAATTATTTAAGATATTGAAATTTCCTATGTAAAGTGTGGAAAAAGAAAAACAGACATGTATTATACTATTGAATAGTCCCTTTGTGCACTTCTGTTCACTATATACATCTGAAATATGATGTTTTCACCCATTCAAATGACAGCATTAATAAATGGTATATCAATTGTATGCTTGAGAAAGTGATAAGTTTGTCTGGATGATGCTTCTGTACTGGTGATCAGGGATTTCCTTTTAAAGTGCTGTGTAAGTGAGAGGCCAAAGCTGCTCCTCTGTCCATTAGAGCAGAACCAGTATCCTTCACCTGACAAAGTTTGGGGAAGGACACGGATGTTTCCAGCCGACTATAGAGTTCAGCCCAGCTCCGCCTTGGGAGCCCAAGTTTTTTTGCGTTTGAAGAGTGGAAGTGAGGGGTAAATGGGACGGGGGTGATGGGCCGGTGGGGGCCTGTATGAGCGGATGCGGACGCTGGGATGTGAATAGATGGTCTAAAATAAGAAGTAGCCCCTTGGTCAGAGTCGTGGCAGATGGAGGCTCAAAGAATGAAATGATGCCAGCATTCTTTGTGCAGTCTGGTGCCAGCAGTGCACTCGATGGACCGCTTGAGACCGGGGTACGGCCGATGTGATAAGACAGCTGCCTTAGCCTAACCTCCACAAGGTCATTTATTTTGGCCAGAGTGGGGGGTCGCACTGTTGAGCGGAGGAACCCTGAATCCACAGAAAGACGAACGACTTGAGAGTTAATACAATTTTTTTTTTTTTTTTTTTTAACTGAGGAACTTGAAAGATGCGTTGTCAAAAAACGCATTATACATCTTTGCACAATCGAACAGAGTTCTCCTGTGTGGCGGCAAGAAGTTGTATCAGTTGTGAAAGTTTTAAGATTTTGCACCATGTTTCTGAACTATGTTTTAAATGAGCTACCCAGTATATCAAAGCAATAATTAGCATGAAGAAAGTTTGGAGGTGCTAATGACTTTGACTGTCCCTGTGGAAAGGCTTACTGTTCCAGAGAAGTTGTAGAGCAGTGTGTGTGTGTGTGTGTGTGTGTGTGTGTGTGTGTGTGTGCGCGTGTGTGTCTGTCTGCGTTGCGGAGCGAGAGCAGAGTGTGATTCACTAGTTAATAAATCATGCCAGATGAGTTTATCATGGAGATACAGAAGCTCCTCTGGGTCCTGAGCTAACAGCGAGGATCTGGGAGCTGGAACAACACATGATCAAATGCTGTTGTCATGTATATCATATTATAGCCCCTAACTTTTTACCTTCATCGCTGTCAAAGGGGCAGGATGAGTGACTGTGTATCGAATATCCCAATGTGTTGCTTTAAGGAGGAGCTGGCTGACTTATCAAACTGCAAACATTTTGGCTCGCGTGCCACATTCACTGCCACAGCACCTTAAAATCAGTTTTTATCTGCTTAATCCGGTTTGATTATCTGCTGGCAACAAATTAACTATTCTTGTTTACATTCTTTGAGTTCCTCAATGAGCACTTGGTAATTCTGCTGAACTTTCTCATCTTCGCTTTCACAGGGGCATTGATCGTATCTCCCCAGTGTGCATTGAAGATGCTCTTATCTTTATGCAGCTGATGCAGCTTGTCATCCATTGGGGAGTGTATGTGGATAATCATCATTAATTGACTTGATGGGTTCTGACTCGGTGACTAAACACGTAACTTGTAACACTGTGATTTTAGCATCATGCTCAAATGAGAAAATAGACCCTGATCCTGTCAGTAATCGCTCTCTATTATTTCATTTTGTATTTTCTTTTCATTTCTTTATTTTTGAGCAGACCGAACTCTTTGGAATGACTTTGAAGGCGGGACCGGGCAGTGCACCATTCCTCCTGCGCTGCTCTCGGGGAATAAAAGTCACTATAACGGCTATCTCAGCTAATGACTTGGGAGAACAAACCTTGGTCTCTTAACATCTAAGACTTATTATTTTTAGCTCCCGCCAATACGAAGCTTATCCCTCTTACAGGCAGCACGTTTTGTGATATCAGATGTGGAAATTAAAGCTAAATGACTTAAGGGGAAGATTGCCCACACTGCAAGTAGGCTACTCTGACCTTCAATAAAGCTAAGCTTGACATGCCTATTTCCCCCTTTTTTCGCTCAAGTCTTTTCAGATCAGCGGGCTTGTAACATTATGGATTGGTATTAACTGCCATCAGTTCCCTACATTTCTCCAAGGCCCATTTTTGCCGGAGCTCGTAGAATGCTCCCTCAGATTACAAGCTTCAATTTGCCCCTTTCACCCCTTAAATGTTTCAGCTTTGTTTTTGATGTTAACATTTCACCACACGTCATTTGAAGGGAACTACTAAACTATCGGAGGATGATCATTCCACATGAACTTCACTATTTAGATAAAAGGTTATCTTTCAGCATAAGCACAATTAAAACACTTCAGAGCGCAGAGGCCACCAAAGTTTCGCCTGCTGCTGAGTTTTAACGCTTTTGCATGGCTTAACAGAGGGAACAGTTACATGAGAGCAAATCACAACTGTTTTTCTTTTAAGTTTCAGTTTCATTTTCACCCTCCCTTCAGATCCATTTAGGTGTACATTACATTACATTACATTTAATTTAGCTGACGCTTTTATCCAAAGCAACTTACAATAAGGTGTGATAGAGAAACTTAGACAATGAGATGATAAACGGATGGCTGTGATATGTGCGACCCTTCTTTAAGGAACGTTTCCTCTGAACCACGATGCAAAATCATAAAAATGTAAGTTAGCTTTTGTAACGCTTGTTGTGTGTATTTACTGGCAGTTTATTTAGTATCTCGTAACACCTCAGTGGGTGGACTGGATGCACTATTTTCAGATTTTATTTATTTATTTTTCTTAATATGCCCACTCTCACCTCTGTGCCTTCTGGTTCGCAGAGGAGCTCAGAGCTTCAAAGTTCCTGCCAATGTTTTTGACTCCGTCTAGTAATGAGATGAAGTACAGTACATAAGGGAAAGAACTCTCAAGATGCTTTTCCAGGGGGCTTTGGAATACATTTGGTAAAATGTTTATGATGCCAAAGACCAGGGCTGGCTTCTCATTAGCTGATCTACCCGTTGCAAGCGTTAGAGCGGCATTAGTCTTTTGGGTTAATCTTCAAACGTTCCCATATTTATACCCATCAAATACCAGTGACTGCCTGCGACACATTTGTGTGTATTCGGGGAACTTGCTTAGTTAAACGCCACAGAATAAATGCAGAAATGTGAGCTAAACTTGACAAGATCAAACACGGTGGTGAACGTACAGACGCTGGCCAGTGTTCTAAGAGTGGTGCATTATTCATGGTCTCCAACATGGGGTTCCTAATGAGAGTCTGGTGGCTGTTTTTGGAGTCATGGAAATCAGTGTGACCCGTACTCGAGTCTGTGGACAAAGCTCTGCGTTTGTGGTGCAGTAAGAGTGGAATTAAAGGACCGACCAAGTTCATCAGTGCTCCAATTTAGCAGAGTTTTGAATCAAGTTCTAGGAATCACTCACATTCATCACAGACCCATGTCTTTTTTAAGTCCTGGCTGTTTCATACTTTTGCCTTTACACTCATAAGTCATTATTTCAAGCGTAATGTAACATCAGAATGAGGGATGGCAATGATAATTAACTTCAGAAATAAGAATATTCTCCGGTTTTCAGCAACAGTGATGCTTAGTTTTCCAAGCATAATTTTTTTAACTTAAAAACTTTTCTGCAGCAGCATAACAGACCATGATATAGTGTAGATTTGACACTCCCTCCAGAGGGTTGCTCTCACATCAGGCAGCTAGGGCCTGTGGTTAAATACAAAGTTTACTGCTAGCATTGTAATAAGCCAGTGCAACAAAATAAGGATTATCACCCTGCGGCGTGCTGGTTCAGTAGGAGGACGCTCAACCAAAGGCTGAGCATCCATCCTATTAACACCACATATCCCTTGAAGAGTAAGCAGCAGGCTGCAGCCGAGCATGTTGTCTTCATCCTTGAATCAGAACTGGCAATAACATATTCAGACTGAAGGGCCTCAATTAGACACTTTCAAACTCTGTGTAATTGGTGTCTTTCTGCAGATTGCCTGTGGATATGTCGTGCTCAAATTAACACAGCCCAACTATATGTCTGTAATGCTGAGATTGTCATGCATGCTGGTGGTGGCAAGGTAACGGAGCTGCTGTGATTTTTGAATTTCACTGCCTGCTGCTCTGCTCTGAGGTCCTCCTGTACATGTTGCTCCGACCTGTTCAACTTTACTCACGTAACAGCACTGTATACTGTATACATACTGTACTTCATGTAGTGTATATTATACAAGTGACAAAACTTTAAAAGTATGAGGAGACAAATACAACTGTAGACATACTCAAAACAAATCTGCACTATCAATTTAAATAGTATAGTATATTTTTCATTTCAAACTTGTAGTTTTAATTACTGAAACATTTGTTTAGGTTGCAACTAAAGATAATTTGTATTTATAATTACTGAAATTGTTATATTTTCAAAGATACCGTTTTTTTTATCTCTGCGTTCCAAAACATTTGTTTAAATGCAATTTGCTCTCAATTATTCATTGTTATCTGCTATATATTTTGTTAATCACTAAGTCTCATTGAGGTTGTTTTAACTACTGCGATTATATTTCCCAAACCTTTAAGACAGAGATATCCATGAGTTTTCTATAGTGAGTCTAGGGATTTTTATTTCCTGCTCCTCTTTTATATACTGATTCTAACTAGAGTGTCACTCTGCCAAGGCCCAACAGTCCCCTCATGAAACCACATTTAAATTTACACGATACAGATTTCTATCTGTATCTGCACCAAATTAAAGACACACTCCTACATATCAGTATTTTAAATTTGCCAGATTTTTTCATCAAGATCCATGAATTATTCTCTGAGAAATAAAGGAAAATGTTGCAATGTTCAATTCAAAATGCATAATTAAAAAAAATCCTGGATCCACCCCCTGATGCTATTTTTTTTTTTTTAAATGGCTTCTTCCCTGACCCATATTGCATCCCTCCAACAAGTTTTGTGGTACTTCGTTAAGTTGTTTTTGTGTATTTCTGGTAAGTAACAAACAAACCAACGCAGATGAAAACATTACCTGCTTGGCGGAGAGAAAGATGAAGAAAACAGTCTTACCTGTTTAGTGATAGACATTCAGAGTTGGCTGTTGGTGTTGTGACAGATGCCTGGCACATGTATTCACCAACATCAGGAAAACGATGTGAACGAGAGGAAATGATTTTAGCTTCCTACAAATTGTTTAACAGTCAGTCCCCATATATGATAGTGATGGAGACCTTTAGAGAAAAAGAAAACATAATAGTCGAGGCTCAGAGAGCTGGGGAAATGGTTTGGTTTTGGGTTCTGTAGCAATTAGTCTTACTGCCAAGTTACTGTAAGCATCTGACTTTTCTATTATTCTAACAGTATCCATGAGCACCTAGCTACAGTATGAAAACATCCTGGTCTTTGCAGTCAGACCTATTGCCTCCGTCAGTCTTAGCTCTATAGCAGCCCTTTGTTGCTTCACTGCGACTGTGTAGACAGGCCTGACTGCTCTCCAATCCAAACATGTCAGCTTCACCGTGTCTTTTCCGCAGGCACAAGCAGCCCTCTGTTAGTCACCGAGGAACAAACACATGCGTCTTGCAAAGGAAAGCCCCAACCTCCGCTTGCGGAGTGTGAGTTCTCTCAGTTTAAAGAGCACCTCAGCATGGCTACCAGACCCTCCCAGGAGGAACCTGGTTAGTGGCCAGTACCTGCAGAGCCCACCAGAGGCCCAACCGAGCCCCGCACCCGGTGGCTGATGGGCTATGTGAGATGTCTTGTCACACTTACCGTGGTTAAGGAGCCGCTGGGGGTCCAGTTCAGGCAGGGGGCTCTGCCCATGGATCAGACGCTGGCCTCTGTCTCAGTGTCTCCACGCTGGCAACCTCATGAATGTTTCAGCAAAGTGCTGTGAGGTCTGCCTGGAGAGCCTGGCCTAATCCTACACTCCTCGAGCCATGCTGCTTCACCTTGCCACAGAGACATGCTTCTCATCAAGGGGTCTGAGATGTGGTCAAGCAGATGCAGATATTCAACTTCCTGCAGCCAGCTTTCGTCTCCTCCCCCCTAGTTTATAGAGAGGCAGGTGGGATTACAGCACTTGGGCATCCAGCCTCATCTCCCTCTCTCCCTCCCTGTATGTTAACAATCCCCGTATCAAAATCCTGTCAGCACAGTGCTTTTTGTCTTCCATTAGCATTTAGTTGTGGTGTGCATCTCGAATGGCTCGGTACGCTCCTCGAACCGCTTAATCTGGCAGGCGTCTTAAAAAGGCGATATGTTCTATAATAATGAGGCTGCCCTTGTACTAAAACTGCATTGGCACTTTTGTCACTTTACGATTCCGCTTGGTTTCCTTAACCTCATTTATTGAATCATGAAAAGTGTTTTTTTTTGGTTGACAAATTGACACGAGTAATAATTTTCCTTTATTTCCTAACAAGTTCAATGAGGAGTTACGCTTTTGTGGCATTCAAATGCTATTCATGCACAGTCAGCAAGGGTTTCTCTTTTTCTCCCTCTAGTCATTGAATTCCGCTTGTAACTTCCCTGTTTCCAATAATTAAAGGTGAAGTGCGTGTGCTAATGTGTGTGTAAATTTAAAGGAGGCTCAATCATGTTACTCGGATATAGACTCTCCTGAATCAGTGCAGTAGCCTCTGCCCTGTAGAAAACGCTGGCTGCTGCTGCTGCCCACTCGCTGACTAAGTAAAGGCTACATTTGCATAATTATCATTTTAATTGGTGGGCCACCGCCAGAATACGGCCCTTATTTTTTGTGGAGCTGTGGAGTCCACTAAATTTGTTACAGAGATATGGGGGTAGAGATTACAAAGCAAACTGCCAGCTCATGGCTTTCTTCTGCTTAACCTGATAATCGTTTCTGCTCATAAACACTTTTCTGCCCACGCACATTTGCATGAGATAATTTGCCAAGTGATTTTAAAACAATCACGTTGCTCTGAAGTGACGAGAGCATCTGCCATGATTAGAGACGTTATTGTGTCACTGAAAATAAAATAAGAGTTTTTAAGAGGAGGAAGGAGCTTGGTAACATCTACTTCTGCTAAGTGCAGTTAAATATTGTTTCAGTGCCAGCGGCAACTTGCTTGGGGCATGTGAGGCAGCTAACTAATAGAGGTTGGTGACATATTAATAATAAGGAAAAGATAACAACTTCCGAATAGTGAGAGTTGTTGTTTCTCTGCTGAATGAGCAACACATGATGGGGTCCCATCTGTGTTTTACAGTCCAGTGACAGTGGAAGAGCATTAGTGCCCCCCCCCTCCTCCCCTTCCCGAACCCCTCACCCACCCACCGCCCATCTCCATCCTGTTTTCATCTCCCAGGCTTCAGCTGTGGCCCTGTGAAATGCTCTACTACTGAACAATTAACTGAGAGACTGTGAACTATGATTCATGTAATTAATATTTTTTGCAGTAGAAGTGGAAAAATGATTGAAAAAAAAAGAAACACAAAGCTAATTTTAATTGAATCAATCCCTGGGAACAGGTCAGAGGAGCAAGATGAATTTATCTCTGCTATCTGGTTCCCATTGGCTGGCGACGACATAAAGGTGTGATTTGTTTTTCTGAATAATCTTACGGACACTCTGAACCTCCCTCTGAGAGATGGTATTCAAGTATGCACTTATCTCTTCTTCTCATGCTGGTCTTCGTATAGTGGGAAATGCAGTATTTAGGAGGAACCATGTGAGAGACTGTCGAATCAGTAACTTTGTTCCATATGAGCTCTGCAGGGTGTTTTGCTTTGGCACACAATCTCAGTTTCTCTCGGTGGTGAAGCCTGCGATCACTCTGTGTGTAGGCTATCAGTGGTGGGTAGAGGGCTCCTTTGAAACCGACTATAGTACGAGTGTTTGTGCCCACTGCTGCTGCATTTGCTGCACTGGACAGCCTCTGATCAGCCTGAGCCTTGCCTGTAGAGAACTGGCGCAGCCTCCAATCCTATTCTATGTTCAAAGGTAAAGCAGACCTCTCATAGGCCCGGTGTTTGATGTGCTCTTCGACACCAGAGTCATATCGCTGCCACCGCTCATCTCCTGGCAGATGACAAGAACCTGTCCGACGAAAGGAGGAAAAAACAACTTAATATGCAAGACACAATGCATTTCTACAGACATGGTTCATATTCAATTGCAGGCCTGTTTCTTGAGCCTGTTGGTATTATTTACGAGAAGAGCGCAACAACAGCAGCACAAAGTGCTGAGAATTAAAAGGGCTGCTGCATTTAAGCCTCCAGTGCTGGTTGGTTGAGAAGCTGAGCCTGGATTAGCAGTAGAACAATGGTTTCCTCACAATGAGCATCCTCCATATAGCACATCATTGTATCTGCTGCAGATGGAAGGCTCACCTATTAGCATTCAAATGAGACCGAATACACTCTGTTTGTTCATCAATCTTTTACCATATGTATCATTTAGTCTGATGTATCGTTCTTGGCCAAATTCCCCAACACCTATTTTTGCAGCTCTGCAGTGGTGTAAGCTACGGCAAAGATAATGCAAATGATCTCAACAAGGGGTTAAATTTAACATATCCCTGCTTGTTATGCAGTTTGCGAAAGACAGAGCACAGAACAAATGAAATCAAATGCATTTTAGCGCAAGAGGTATATGACCACCATAGCATCTCCTAGGAGTATCTGTCTTAATGATTTATACCGCCACAAAGACCTCTGAGAATTAGCAGTTGAGGGTGATATTCACGCCGTTGTTTCACTTTTGCAAATGAGAATCCCATGGATGCCTAATAGGAGGAAGAGGTGCTGGGGAGAGGGAAGAGATGCCCCTTTGCTGGCTTCATTTGTAAAAATACCAGTTTTGAGAAAAGGGATTATGTTCCATTGTTTCTCATTTACTGAGGAGACAGCCTAAACACTTTGGTTTGTATTTTTTCTGAGCTATCACCTCAGCCATGAGGCTGAGCAACTTGAGCTTTGAGCTTGCAAAGGGTGAGTCAGTGGCCATGGTTTATTTATTGGTTGTCATGAAAACAAAATAGTAACTATGGAATAGACATATTTGCACAGGGTACACACCCATGTCACAGTTGAGTTTGGATAAAGTCATCTGTGATTGTACAGTGGTGATGAATAAACTGTAGATTAAATAACATCTGTCCTTCCAATCGGTGGATCTGCGTTCTGATTCCTCAGGGTAATATATACTCGTTGTAATCACGGTGGATGTCAGTTTTCATCTACCTCGCATTCATTGTAAATGCTAAACTTGCTTGTTGTTAGACAAGTTGTCATGTCGGCTTGTCTGAAGACTTGATCATCACAAGGGTGAAATTTTGAAAGAGGAAGAGATTTGCTGCACGCCATACCTATGCTCTTTGGTATAGTGCCAAAAAAACGTACAGTTTTGATGTGGAAAAACAGCTAGAAAAGCAGAAGTTAATCCTTCGTGATAAGCTGTTCATGTTAAAGAAACAGTCGAGAGATTCCAATCCGTATGCACACGCCATAGATTATAACAGGTTCTGTTTTAACATTGGACAAAAGATTTAAATAGATCCTTCTGAATGAATCAGCCTTTAGCGAGATGGATGCTTCAGTGGAAATATCTTCCATTAGGAGTCATCATGTGTAGAATACTTACCTGTTATTAGACAGTTACATGACCAGGAGGGTAAAATGTAACAACCTCTTGGTTTAACATCATGTCATTGGTGTTTGCACCCAAACATTATGTTCATGTTTGTGAAATATTTTCAGTCACAATTCCTGTTCAGATAGATGAAGTGAGACCTCCATCTGTGCTCCCACCCCCAGTGGGCAGAGTGCTCCGGTGCCACTCAGGAGATGAGGAGCAGCGCAGCTCTGTATGTGAATGTTTACAGTGTCAGACAAGCGCCATCATATGGAACATCTTTCAGGCCTTTATCTCACTAGATAACTGTGCTAGCATGAATGTGATCAATGTGTAATTGTTGCCTTTTTCCAGTCTCAATATTCACTATTATTAGATCATCCCAAAATAAAATACATTAGTAGTAATTTACAGTTTTGGCTGAGAGGCGTGAGGATGTGCCAGTTTTCCAAAAAGACCAAGTACTCTTTTACCAATATATAATAAGGTCCAGTTGAAACAATACCTGAATGGATCACATTTAGAAAGTACTTAATTCAAAACTGAAGTCACTCTAGGAAAAATGCCAATGCTTAGTCTGTAATGTCACAGATGTGGGAGCACCACATCAAAAGACAAAACCCTGTGCCTGCCAATGGCCAATAACATTTAGGCTCTTTCGCAGAAATAGGATGACATCATTGGCTCTATTAAAATATGGGCGTAGTGTCTGTGATGTCACTCATAGCTTTCTAAACCGATATACTGCCATGTTGGTTATCACAGCCAAAATGTCAGACTTGGACTAAATGAAGGAAGCTAAAACTATCTCAGCTGAGTAAAGTGCACAGATCAAATACACACAATACATCACAAAAACTTGCCTCGGTTTAATTTCAAGGCTGCACTAATCAATATTTTCTTGTAATCCATTGATTAAATGATAACCTGTAACATAAAATGGTGACAAAGTAACAAAGAATTAATCACCCAACATCCCCGGCTTTATTGAGCAATTTAGCATCTGTTAACATGCTGTTTTGGTTTTACGGCCTGCAACTTTACTACTCTGGTTTACTCACTCCTTTTTAATCAAACTCATTCCAAGACAAAGTAGACAGCTGTTTCCATCAACCCTCTGTACACTACCTGCCTTGCACCAAATAACAAGGTTTTTGACTAACTGAACATAGTAGAGCTAAAGATTAAGCTTTTTTGGTTGGTGAAGACCATAAAAATAACTAAAAAGGAGTGAATATTGGACTTTAATGTATCTGTTGGGTACAAACAAAATTCCAATGAATTTTAATATTTGTCAGTGCATGCTGGATGTGTAATTCAGGGGATTGTTCTCTGAAATTTTGTATTTTATTATCCACTCACCACTTTGCCGATGGAGGGGTGGGTGAAGTGTTTGGGTCCACAAAACACTTTAGCATTCTCAGGGGTTGAAGCCAAAGTTATCCCTTCTTCAGATGTAATAAAACAACAGAATAAATTGCATAACATGCCTCCATACAGCTCGTGTGGCGTTATCCTCTCTTTGATATTATGTAGTGTAACAGTGATCCTCAAAAAGCCCACAACACTCATAGAACCAGAATATAACAACTCAAAATACTAATTTCATGGTTTTATGGAGAATAAGGGCCCTTTTTTAGCTGACATCACAGTCCCACTTTTCTGAGAGCCAGAAGAATCCCGCAACAAGGAAATGAAGCATTGGCTAGATGTGCCATTTTAGTTCAGCAGAGGTAGCTCCCAGAAGGTTGTAAAGGACATTGGGCATGAAGGGTATAATTTCACTCCAACCAAGAGCAGTGCACTTCTTGTCATCTTTGGTGAATGTTAGCTTCAGTCCCTTTATTAGCGGGTTTTCAAGATTTCTGGCTTGCTTGGTGTGTATACAGTTCTTTTTTTTTTTTTTTTTTTGCATTGTTTGTTTTCAGGCATCCAAAACGGTGATAGGACTGAGATACGAAAGTGTTACATTTGTCCCGTGATCAAATGAATTGTCTTAACAGCATGACTTTGTGTGCTCAGCATCATCATAACAAATAATGTTAAAAGTTGTCCCTCCACTACATCTCTTCCATCTATTTTATTACCTTATAATCTACTGGACAGAGTGAAGCTTTGCAGCGACCAGCGCATTTAAACCCTTTGGAACCAATTGTAGGAGAAAGGCTGTCTTGGGATGCCCTCAGTGGAGAGCAGCTAGGCTCATTAGTTAAATCCCCACCGTGGGCTAATACAGCCCTCTAGGAGCGAAAGAGAGAGGGGGAGAGAATAAGACATTTCTTTGACTCCTTCTCAGGGGTTTCTTTCCCACATTTTCTTGCATGCATCAGCAGCTAAGAAGGTGATGCACGTCACCAGTTTGGACGCCGCCTTCAGCGTTCAATTGAAGCCCTTTTATTTGTGGTTTCACAGAGCTGTGCTTGTGGTCGGATATAGTGCACCTATCTCGATGAAATCTCAATTATGGTGTTTACTACAATGAGAAAATAATATTCACATTTAAAAAAAGGTTCTTTCCATGAACCTTACAACTTGAGAAGGTGCGATCCGGCCCAGAGGATTTCTGACAATGAACAGAATACCCCAAAGGTTTTTAAAAATGCAGCTTACACATGCATACAATATGACCTTTTCCATTAGTGAGTGTGAGTAAAACTCTTGTTTTGTTCATAATGATTGGGGAACTGGAGGCCGCAACGCAAGCAGGTCCCCACTTAACCAGAATTTATCTTTTTGGCAGTAAGAGGAGGAGTTTTGAGTGCTGTTATCTATGGCCTCCCCCTTGAACAAGTAAACAGCCCATTTATTATTAACTCAGGTTTAAGGTAGAGCATTAATCCTCTCTGACAGTTTGCCTACTTGTTAAGGCAGCCAGTTCTTCCTCCCCAGCAGATGGCTTTCAGCTGCTGTTAGTCTACGACGCAGCCCCACTAGATAAGAGCCAAGAACCCTCCAAAGTTTCTGCTTCATTGTCTCGATCTTCATTGACTTTATGTAAGGCAATTGCGCTTATCGGTTTCAGAGGTGTAACTGTAATGGTTTTCATCAACAGGGACTGTTTATTTAAGTATCTTGTCACATGTGTAATTCATTTTGGGGTTGTCCAACAGTCCCTCACAGATATTTCATTTTCCAGCTCATTCAGCAGATCCCCAATTTTGGTCAATTGAAATATTCACTTCAGGTTCACTTCAATTTTAAATTTGGACACTGGAATTGGCTGGGGTGCTCTCCCATTGGATGACATAAAGGTTGGCCCCTTCTTCCATCTCTCCCCACTGTTGCTGTTGATAATTGCACAAGAGCTCCTGTAGAGCCAGCTGTTAAAGTGTGTCCTAGCCTGAACTCGCAAACTGAGTCACCCTTAGACTGGCTCTTGTGCTTTGCCTGAGACTCGTCTGCGCAAAATCCCTTCCACAGCAGGACAGGAGAGTGACGTTTCTCAACAATTCAACAATCCAAAGGTTGTTGAGTAACATATATATGTCCTCATGTTGCACAGTAAAAGGGAGGTAACCTCTCCTGGCCTGCTTGTTCCCATTCAACCCCTCTCTTCACCAGTGGTGTAAATACTGGCTGAATGCTTCTGCTTACAGGGCTGATGTCATGGTTGAAATGAGGCCGTTCTGTGTTGAATATGAGGGATTCCCTTCTATCTTATCAGTAAGAATACCCAGGATTCAAACTGAGGACATTCTATCAGTAGACAGGTTAAAAAGGAAATGCAGACACAGAAGAGGGGTATATCTGTTTGCTCTCCATCAACACTGTAGCACATGAATCAATGGAAGCCTGTGGGAATCAAGTGTGAAGCAGTGAGTAAAAAATGGCAAGAGAGGGAGGGAGTACTGTGCAACTTGAAGGCCTTGTCCCTCTTTCTGAGCCATGGCAGCACTCCCTGTGAGGAGAAAAAAAGGCCCCCTGTTTTTTGTCTGTAAGAATAAAGACACTACTGATAGCAGGACTAATACTGATAGTGTGTAGCTTGGAACACAAGACAGGCACTGCCAATATCTGTAAAATATATTTTTCTTGTCTTTGGCTTCAACATTCCACTCATGGCTTTTCCACCATTCAATTTACTTTAGTGACATAAGGCACAAAGCAAATTGATGAAAATGCGACATCCGCAGGGACATTTAAACAATTAAATTCCCATTTGATACAGCATATAGGAATTGTTATAGAATATGCAAGTTAAATATAACTAAATGGGAAAACAGTTTTTCTCTAGAATATCTACACACTTCTTCCCAGAGTATCTATAAATTTTTTTGTAATCTCAAACAGGGCGCACAGCAGTAAGACTAGCATGAAGAAATTGTTTGATTTTAATGAACATAGCCCTAATTCTCTCTTCATCACTGATTATGAAGTGGGGAAATGTATCCGACCACTGCTGAGATAAATCAGCAGGCATAAAGAGACGCATGAATTACGACATTAAGATAATTCTGTCATTCTTTTGGCTGTTTCACACACTCATTTCTGCTCTGTTGGCTACAGAGAAAGAACGTACTTGTTACACAATAGAGTATCGGGTTCAATTAAGCAACTTTTTCAAACTGTAATGTACTTTCTCTAAGCCACTAAAACACTACAATACCGTGGTATTCAGCATTCATGCCATGGCGAATATATAGGATTGTCTTGTGCAAACAGTTTTGCCCAAAATTGGGTCTTTTCCAAGATTTTAAGTTATCCATTCAGAAGTGCCTTGGTATTGCGAGCACACGCAAAAAGGGAACGAAAGATTTTTTGGAATCACCAGCTATCCAAATGAAATGGAATATCTTATTTTGTGGGCATGCTTAATTTGGATTAACCATATGAAAGCAATTAAACAGAGACTTCCATTTACGGGATGACGGGAACAGAGAATGTCAATTTAACTGTTACCACTGGAAAGTATGAAATAAGACTGAGTATCACAACCAAGCTCTGCTCCAGCAGAAAGTGTGTGTGTGTGTGTGTGTGTGTGTGTGTGTGTGTGTGTGTGTGTGTGTGTGTGTGTGTGTGTGTGTGTGTGTGTGTGTGTGTGTGTGTGTGTGTGTGTGTGTGTGTGTGTGTGTGTGTGTGTGTGTGTGTGTGTGTGTGTGTGTCTTTTATGTCACCAGCAAGGTCACGTAGAAGGCACTACATCCTTCAGCTCATTCAGCTCCAGGTTTTACCCTCCCCGCCGGCAGACAGACCCACACTGAACACAGCCATTGAGTGGACGACTGTTTCTATTTGCTCGCGCATGTCTGTGTGTTTCAAAGAAAGCGAGAAAGATGGAGAACCTGAATTTGCAAGAGTGTATACACAACAAATGTGACACAGCGAGAGTGCCTGTAAAGGGGAGACAAAGACTGTTTACATGTACAACTGCAAACACTTACATCTGATGATGTTTCCCGTAACCTCACTCTCAAACTGTGACGCTGTTTATGTAGCATGGCAGCTCGCCACGGTGCGATCATTACCCACCTTGCTTTATATATTTGCAGAATAATTGTGTTTATATTCTAAATGGTTTGTCAACATAAAGACGCGAGCAGGAAAGCTGAAACTGCAGTGTTGTGAATGTGGCCGCTGTTGTGCGCCACAAGCAGTGTGTTGTCCTCATGATCACCTCAGATGCACCTCAGCTCTTCACTCTGACCAGACATCAGAAAAACAACTACATGAGAGGCACATGAACGGTAAATAACTAGTGAATAGCATTTGCTGAAATACTTTGATTATTGATTAAAATTATATTATTATTAGAAAAATATTTTTTTATTACAGATTGCAAGATGTTTTTACACGTCAGAAAAAAAGTTTTACGCCTGCAAAAGTAGGCTCGACTTATCGCTGCTGTACTGTTGTGTACAATGCCACACAGCTCATTTTCTTAGAATATCGTGACATAAGGAAAACATAGACTATCCCCAGATTTATCCTTTAAGCCAAGTCACACATGTTGTAAAGGAAATGTGAGCAGCTGAACGGAAGGAAGACAATATACTGTTTAATATATCCTGTCTCAAGACAAATGTTTTGGTGCAGCAGTTGTAAAATAGATCGTGCACATGAAAAACTACATCATACAAGTGCCTTACATTTATACAAAAAAATTATGATAATGAATAATGTTAGGATACCCTAAAATGACGGGGCTTTGCATTTTGTCGAGCATTGTCACAGTTAAAAATGTTTCAAAAGTTAAAATGCTGTCGATGGAAATAAATGCACATGACATAAGGCTGGGTTGTAAATAACACTTGAGATATGTCACACTGCTCAAAACAGCAAAATTGACTAATAATGACTTAAATGCCAATGGTAATAAATGTATAAACTTTAAAATTCAACATAATACTCCTATTCTAGCATCTAAAAACCAAACACTAAATACTAAAACCTCCAATTATCAAAGTTCAAATATCTGGTGATCTGCAAATACATGGCAGTGTCCCTCACCTCTTGCAGCTTACCTCATCCAAATAAACCCTCTGCAGCTACTGGGTGCAATAGAGTGTCGGTTGTACATGTGTGAATGTGTCATGAGAGATAGAGATTGAATTTGTGAGGCAGAGTGCATAAAAGTGTGGCACGAAGTGTGAGTGTACATGTATGAGAGGGAAAAGGTAAAGAGGATGCATGTGTTTCAGTGTTGGTGCAAGACCATGTGCACATGTGTGTACATACTTGTCTGTATACAGTATGTGTGTGTGTGTGAGCCCGTATATGTGTGTGTGTGTGTGTGTGTGTGTGGGCCCGCTCTGCACTGCGCTGGGGGCCAAAACACTAGAGATTGCTTTGATCTGGATTCTCTGTGTCTCGTCCAATCACGATCATGTCACCGGCTCCCCACGGCAGGAGCGACTCATTCATGGTGCAGAGAGGAGACCCTCCTGCATGTTATTACTTTATATACACTTCATTTTACAAGAACTATGCTCACAAAATGGCTCCAACCATATCCCACAGAAACCTCACAATGCTGAAGGACAAAAGGATTTCACAGTCAGTGGCAGGGATGCGGCACACCAGCACATATGTTCATGTTTAACAACAACAGTGCCAATGCATTTGATAGTAAAGCCAACTAGTAGGGAGCTCGGTAGAGCACATACCTCTGCCAAGGCCCAACAGTTCCATTATGAAACCACATAAAATTATCTGGATGCACACACTCACAAACATCAGTGCCCTAATCATGGGACATTTTTTAATTGAGATCCATGAATTATTCTCTAAGATATCAACAGATAAAATCTCAAATATCCTGCCCCTTGATCCTGGTCCGCACCAAATGTGAGTGGGTCCAGCGTTTTTTTGCGAAATCCTGTTAAATAAACAAACAAATTGGACATATTCTCCTTGTTGGTGGATCAGGTGGGTTTGTGTGCAGTGGATTGGGTCATTTTAAGTAGAGTTATGTTTTGCTCAATCCATCCTTTAACTGACAACACTAACATATTAATGTCCAGTTAACATTTTAATCAAAAGGTATACTTTCAATCTTTCCTGCAGAGTCCTTCACTTAAAACTAAGGACTTCATTGAATGTAGTCCTGGTTAAATCATGTTAAAATATTTCTGGATAGAGCGTAAAGAGAAATTCAGTTAATATCCATGTTATTTATTTTTCTGTTTGTAATTAAAAAACAGGCTTGTGATGCAAAATACAATGTTTTTTTACCCACAGTCAAAACACATTAGACCAAAATAAGTACAGAGCAGTTTGTGTTTAGAGGGCTTTTGAAATTGGATGAAAAGACATGAAATCAAAATGGTTTCGGGACTTTTGTTATTTGTGACGGTGCAAAAGATGTCTCTTTGTCCAGCTGTGAACTAATTAAACCGTATATGGATATTGTTCAAAAGGTGTAGTCTGTAAGCATACATCTTTGTAGATTGTTATTGAACAGTAATTTAATTTATCAAATTTTTTGTGAGAAGTAACTGCAACAGCTTAAAATGAACAGTCATATTTTATTGTTTTGATACAGTTCCTGTCCAAAAAGCTTCCTGTATACAGTATGACACTGTAACATTAATTTAATCCTGGTAAATTTGTAGCCATTACGTGCAATTTGCAAAAAGTTTTTACATTTGGTTGAGTTTGAGAGGAAATTGGCAATGGTAGAAGAAACAGACCTACACTGATTCCTAACTAGACACAACGTTTTTCAAAAAATCCCCATGTTTTGGTGGCGTGGTGGACCATCAACACATCCAAAAAGTTTTTACCCTCCTCAGCAGGCAGGCAGATCTCAACAAAACACCTGTCCTCTCTTGTTATTCTGGTGCACATGTTCAGTAGACAATCACAGCAATCAACTCTCATAACCCGTCGTCCTCAACATAGTACATATCTTCTATTGGTTATATTGGCATTGACAACAAATGTTGACATGCTGTGGGGTTAGTCTGGTGATGGTCTCTTAACTGTTAGTTACATAGATGTAACTCAGTTCTCTCTCTATAGCTCCCTCTCATTTACTGGCCCTTTGTATCCCTGGAGAACAGAATTGAAACAGAAGTCTGACAACAGTCAACTGCTTGGTTTTGTTGCTGTATGCTTATCCTCTCTATCAAGATCATTGTAGTCAGTACATATGCATTTATTAACATGAAGAGTATTGTTAAGAGTGGATATAGTTCAATCTATAGGCTTAAGTTGAAGGTTGGTGCAGCTATAGTAAATAATTCATTCAAGTTACACTAGACTAACTCAACAATGGAGAAAAGGTGCAAGTTTCAAGTTTCTTAGAATCCACGTATCTGAGGACCTGACCTGGACACTGACAACCTCAAACTCACACCACCCTGTTTTGTCTTTAGAAAATTAGACACATGTAACTGTTTATAAACTTCTTTGGCTTTATGAACGAGGGCCCCCTGACAAACTGCTGTACTGTCTGGTACTCCACCTGTACTATGGCATACAGGAAATACTTGCAGTGAGTTGTCAAAGCAGCTCAGTGGATCGTCTGCTACTCACTCCCAAACCTGAGAGACATCCACTCGAGCTGTCTCCACGAGCTTCCAACATTATGAGAGACCCGGACACCTTCTGCTCACCACCCTTCCCTCAGGCAGACCCAGAACCATCCGCACACAGACCAACAGGCTGAGAAACAGCTTTTTCCCCCAAGCCGTGCACAAGCTGCTAAACCCATAACCCCCACCCCCCCAAACAAGTTCCTCGACCCCAAGTGCAAAATAACAAAATAACTGTCAACGTTTACAGCATTTTATCTGTTCTGACCAAGAACCGTTGTTCCATTGTGTGTGTGTGTGTGTGTGTGTGTTTGTATTTTAGGCTGCTTTTTGGAGTAGATTGCAATCACAATATATTATCCATCTATTTAAATGTCTTATTTCTATCATGTTTTCATACGGATTGATTGTATAGCATCTACAGAGATCTTGTACACCTGCTGCTGATATGCTTGTGGGTTTTTGGTATGTACACACAATAAAAATGGCCATTTACACTGGAGGACTTATCTTGAATTGAATTACAAATAATGTGCTCTTCATTTGGTTAACTACTATAACTATGATAGACTAAATGATGAATTAAACGGTAGGACTACGCAGCTCCACCCGGTGGAAAATGCAGAGTAAACAAATTCCAATAGGGCAGTGCAGCGCTAAGTTGGCGGTTAAATTTAAAATGTCTGTTAATAACAATAAAAAGCCTGAAATTGATTAATTCAATGATAATTTGTTTATAATAAGCAGGCAAATTGATTGTTTGATAAGTTTTAGTGTCTGTGCTGCAATGTACCCTTTGTTTGGATAAATCTATAAAAACAGTCAATTTCTCATCTCTTTTGTCGTTAAAGTTTCAGAGATTGTCACTTGCCTTATATATTTTTCTTGAATTGCGGCAGAAGAGTAATAGGGGAGTCCAGAGAGTGACAACCTGGCATAAAGACAGATTTGTTGATAAGAGGCAATGACACTGAGTGATGGGTAGCAAAATTGTCTGCTTCCATTAGTTTTTGGAATTGAAATACTCGTTGTGTCCTGTCATTTATATTCATGGCAACTGTAGCCCTTACTCAACATAAAAAAAATTACATTACCTGACATTTATTATCTCTAAGAAAAATGATTTTAATGGGAAATATATGGTGGCAAATTTTAGTCGACCCAAATCTACTTATGAGGGACATCAAAGCAAACATATAAGCTATAATTACAATGATCTAAATGCACACACAATATATATATAATTTGTGCTTTCAATATTTAAAGGAAACTATGTGATTATACGTTCACTAAATGAGGCTGTTCCCACTGTTAAATATTAAGCTGTGAAGCACCTCATCAGTTAGTGTTTAATTTTCCTCTGCACACTAAGCTAACATTGATGATGAAACAGCAAAATAAACTGAGTCCCTGTCCAAGTGCAGCATTTGGCCATTTTATTGGACTCATATTATATGATCACAGGAGAGCGATAGCCTGGAGCAAATTGATTAGTTCAAAGAGGCAGTGGGTAAAAGAAAGAAAAAAACCCTACATTCAGATGGTTCCTTGTTGCCACTGACGGGGGCCAGGCAGTAATTGACGAACACGGACGGAGAATTCAGTCCAAACACCTGTCTGACACGAACAGCTTTTGCCCACTAGTGTTAAACATGTGGGGGTAAAGAGCTCGGGAAAGGAAAATGCAAATAAAACAATAATGACTTCTCCCTGCTTTGCAAAACAGAGAGGGCTTGCATCTGTGGGAGGGGTGGGATGTCTAACAAGAACTAATGCTGTTTATGAAAGCAGAGTTTTTGCATCTAATCACAATGTCTATTCCCATGGGCCCGCTAGTTCTTCATGCTTCCCTTCAGACTGGTAGAGCACCTCTCTTCCAGGAGTGCTGTATTTTTAGGATGTTGTGAAGCTTCCTCAGCTGCATACGGAATGAGATGCTCGCCTTTAGGGGGATGTCGAGTTTGAAGATGATGTCCTTTGGATTTGATTAATTCAGCAACGGAGAGAGAAGCTGTCCCTGACTCAAAATAGACTCCCTTTAAATGACTATATTGCTGTTGTTTTCTTACTATTTTTTCCCTTTACTGTTTGGTCTCTTTGCCACTTATCAGCGTATCACGACAGGAAGCAAATAATAAGTTGTAGGGCTATCAGTGACAGGCGCCTGTTTGTGTGAGTGGATCTGCTCGTGTGCGCATGTGTGTGAGCATGCATGTGTTTTGCATGAGCGGGGAAGAGAATATGCTCAGCTCAGAGGAGCCTGTCGCCTTCCGAGCAGAAGTCTCTTTCTTTTTCTCCTCCCTTCGTCTCCACCAGGCTGCTGTTGTCTCTGCCGCTGCCACACTTGTCCAGAGCGCAGCCTTCTGAAGTTTACCATCAAGGTTTTGCCGCGATTCACTTGTAGTTTATTTTGTAGCAGTATGTTTTTTGCTCGTAAATTGTGACATTAAAAGAAAATATTAGTCACAGGTTGCACTGGAGAGAAAAAAACACCAGTAGAAAACAGGATTATGGCTGCCAATGTAGAACTCGGTTAGTCATTTATTTCAGCGTGGTCAGAGGAAAAACTCCCACACTGCGGCTTGATCGTGGCTGTCGTAGATTGTTTAGTTGAAAGAACCGTTCCAGCTATAAATAGGAGATTTTTGACGACAACAAAATAGTGAACAGATGTTAAACTGTACACACCGAGAGTAAAGTCGTAAGTCGTCGTTCACAAGAGCTGTATTGATCTTTGTAATGGATACATGTCTGATCCACGTCATTTATCAGTGGGTTTTAGGCGCTTAAAAAAGCAAAATCGCTGCTCCCACTTCGTGCTAAAAAAAACCCCTCACATTTTCCCTGAAAGATTACAGCCAATCTTCAAAAACTGCGTGTACCAAATCCAGTCAGGCTACAATGTGTCAATCATGTCCTTAATATTCTGGCTCATTTAGCATCTTGAAGAGAGATTAATGACATGAACAATCTTTACAACAATCCCCCAAAGATGAAATAACTCTCAAACAAAAGCGCATGTGCTACAACTTTGATTTTGTACTTCAATACAATGCTAATTAGATCACATACAGTGTCTCGTCGTCTTGAAATCTAGCTCCCATCGTCTAATTTTAACGGCCAGATATGCCATAATGGGACGCGTGTATTTTAAAATCAAAGAGGTTGTGTGACAGAGAAAAGTGATTGGGAAGGAACTGGTATTGTATTGCATGGACACATGGCCGTTAGTTTCATTGTGTCCGTCTAACTGTGACAATGCCACCCAATGGCTCGCTCCGTATTGGCGGGCTGGGGGGGCTAATTGTGTGTCTGTATGACTAGTGTGCGGCTGCAGGAAGACTAATGAAGAATTCTCAGCTTTTGAACACGTCGTTCAACTCCTTGAGCACTAATTAATGGCTCATTGGAAAAGGACTGAATTTCACCCCAGCCTCTTTCACCTATTATCCACTACTTTAACATAGGCCTCCTCCGCATACTGAGCATGTATTAAAGCAGCCCCAGTAATGTAAAGCCTCCACTGAGTGTCTTCCTGCAAAGTGTGTTTTTCTAATGAATTAAAGATGGCTTCCTGGCTCTCTGGCTGGTAAACACTGCTGTTTGCCGCATAATCAGTGTACGGATTTACACCGTAGTTAAATTCAAGATTCAGATAATAGTTGAAAGTAAAAAGATATTTAAAAACAGTGCAATCGAATGCAGTCATCCACCCTCAGCTCCTAACCACTGTCAACTTTTGAACTCCTGATAATATATTACCCTCTTTTAAATCCTGGTGATTTTGTGTGTCTCTACAAACCCTCCTTGCAGTGGGCCGTGGCATATCTGTACCAGCGGTGCCCTTTAGTTGCACAGGGTTGATATGAAAGCTGTGAGTGGACTGCTGGAAATAATAGCTGGGAGTGGAGGAGTAGTTCCTGATCTGACAAAAAACAGCAGCTGAAGTGAAAATGGCTCAATTAGGGCAACCATAAACTCGTTAGGGCCCACGTTGTGCCCGCCAGGGCCGGGCCTTCTTTATTTGCCGCTGCGGTTAATATCGCCTCAGCACATTAAAATGTGCAGTTGATGGGCGCTCAGGAGCTCTGGCTGTGTCAGAGAGTGCTATCCTGGTGGACATTTAAACAAAGAATGAGCCGTCTCCACTCCCTCAGCAGAGGCACAATTACCAATGCTGCCTTTCCTGTGGAGAGAACAAAACATGGTGCGGCGCTCAGGCTTTTTCCTACAGGCTAATAGAAGGGTTTCATTCCGTGAGTTATAAGACTTGCAACACTATGTCAGCAGCAAAACACACTATCCGGTAGCCACGGGATCAAAGCAATAGTCTTAAATCATGGGTTTTGTCGCTGACAGGCTGTAACAATAAGGGTCCGTTTTTCTCCACGTCTGTCTGCCAAACAACTGAAGTAAGCACACCTTTTTCTCATGCAGAGCCAAGATGCACACAGACAGATGATCACAGTGGCAGTTGGGCAGCCGATAGCACTATCCTCCGGCTGCTGCCCACGTTTGTGTCTCTGACAATTAGACTCCAGGCTGACAGGAGAGCATGGTTCAGCCACTGTGTTAAGAGACTTTGTCAAATGTGTAGGCCATCAAAATGCACGGGCGGCCCCAGCTGAAGTCAGTCATCCTCTATTAACGATGGCCCTATTAGCTCCTCCCGTGACCTGTGAGCTGGGAAATGAAAGGCGTGGAGGTGCAGTCATTTATATAACCAATGTCAGGGTGCGTCGGACATGGACACCCCTCGTCTCCGCGCGCCTCATCAGCCTCTCTGATCAGATGGGGATGCATAATACATCAGACGGCCAGTAAGTGGAGGAGAGACATTCATCACTGTCCACCTTTCAAATTAGATCTCACAGACGTGGCAATCAGTCAGACGCATCAGTATTCCGCCCCGGCTGGAGGCTCTCCTGCAGCGACGTCCCCTCCATTACAGCTTTACAAACCTTACTTTAGTGTTACAACTGCCCTTGCGGCATAATCTTGACTTCAAACAACAGTGTTTTTTTACCCACAGTGACTCCTACTTCAACGTGTTAACATCCCACTGTGATTGACTGTATAGATTTACAGTATGGATATGGCTGTCAAGTAGACGTGCAGGAGACTATTTGTCTTGAAAAGCTTGACTTTTGAGTTTGCGTTTTTCAAAAAGTCGACCCTGTGTCTTTTGGTCATCAACTGGTTAAACGAAAGTCATGGTCTACTTCAAATATTTCCCAGCATTCCCTTGAGTATTGTGAAGGTTTCATCTTATGCGAGCACTTATCCGTATATGGTCAAAATGCATTCTGTTGGATGCCACATAGTCTGTAACTATATATTTTGTCTACTGGAAAACTGTTTACATATTATTGTTCCATAAATGTCCTCAGTGCAGTTGAATTTTTTTTTTTTTTTACTGATGATCAAATACTGTGTTTGAAAGAAAAGCACATTTGAGTAAAGTGTCTAATTCGAATTCTCTTTTCTTTTCCTCTGTTGCTGAACCATTGTCGGTGCTTCATTCTTTACCTCAGGTAAGGAACTGATTTTATTTAATGCTTTAATCTATCGTCACACCATGCAGTGAAATGTAATCTAACACTATACTACGTTATGGACCAATTATCCCTCTCTTCAATATTCAATCAGTATTTAACATTTTTTAGCTTTCAATTTGGTCATTTTTTGCAACAGCAAGTTTCATAGCTGTTGCTATTTCTATGCATGTACAGTGTGTTTTGTTCTCTTTGACAGTACGTACGTGCATGTGTGTGTCAATGTGTGTTAGTTGATGCACAAAGTTCACTGGAAGGAGGCCATTACCAATGGAAAAGGCTTCAAAGGGCTTTTAATTTAAGCCTGTCACAATAACATTAACACATTTCCCAAACTTTCCCTGCTGGATGTTACATCACCCTAATTCACTCTGCACTAAGTTCAATTACTTCAGTCATATTCCGCTAAAAATTTCACATTAAATGGAAATCTGCATGCTCTTTAACTGTGGCATAGCAGGTCCTCTCACCAGCTCTGGATCCACGGTTAATTACTTCTACGTCAAGCCAATCTCTGCACTTGTTTCTGATGTATTAAGCAACAGCCTCTGTGTCGCTCGGTTTTCCTCAGCAATTAAGACGAAGTGCGAAAATATGACTTTCCAAGAGTCTTTTTTTCCATCACGACCTCGGGGAGAAAGGCTTTATTTAGTCTAGCCAGTCTGTAATGTGAAGCTTCTGTTCGGTCTTGACAGAGATGGACCACGATGCTAGCAGAGTCCCGGTCTATGCCAGAGCGCAGAGAAGCAGATGTGCTGGGTGATCGGCTTGAGTCTCAGCCACAGTTCTCCTTCCTGGATGTTTGGTTCTGTGGTGTCCAACTGTCAGAGTTTCCCTGAGGCTGCTAATCGGCTTTGAAATGGAAACAATTAGTTCCGTAGCTGAGGTAGTGTTGTGTGGTTGGATTCTGCCTTCGAGTTTAATGCTTTTGCTGTGTCACTGGGAGCAAGCAGAGAGGATGTAGCTGCTCTGAGTGTTTGTGTTTCAGAAATTGTCAATTTGAAGAGTCTAAATGCTTTTGTTTATATAAAACGCTCTAAAATATAAGTTTGTTGAGATCCTTCTTTGTGATGCACGTGATTTGTTTGAGAAAAAAAAATAGGGAGACTAAATTCAGGCCTGCAGCTTGTTATTAAAATAGCTGGACAATGTAACCTGTTTTATGCGCAGTGACTTGAAAGTGTGGAAGCGTCCAGGCTGCTCTTGGAGCAGCTTGGAAGGTCTCCACAGTCTCCTCTCATCAGATGTCTGACTTTAATTTGTCTCAGCGCGCCTGAGGAAAGGTCATGATCCAGATGCTTTCACCCTCCTCTGCTGGTCCTCAGCTTTCCACGAGAGGGGAAAAAGAGCGAGAGAGGGATGGACAGAGTGGGAGGAAAGTCCTGGTGCCTCTACCTGGGCTCTATCCCCCCCTCACAAATGTACATCCTCATTTATAATGAGCGTACCTGTCCAACAGGATAGTGGCCTATTTGTTGGTTCAGGGATGGAAGTCGCTGAGATGGCCAGGGACGCGTACAGATGGATGACGGGATCTCCGTACTCACTGTAGCGCTGAGGTGATTGAACAAGTCCCAGAGCTCACCTCGTCTCTGGGATGCTTTCTCCTAGATGTGACAGTGGCAGCCCATCCTCTCCTCTCCTCCTCTCCTCCTCTCCTCCTCTCCTCCTCTCCTCTCTTCTCCTCTCCTCTCCTCTCCTCTCCTCTCCTCCAGCCTAAAATTATTACTGCCCATGAAATTAAAAGATTTAGCTAATTTTGGAAGAAAACATATTTTTAATGAAAATATAATTGCATTGTGTCTTTTATGTTTTTTCAACATGAAGCTTTTGCAGAGATAATCCTCGGGACTTTCCGATCGAGTCTTTTGGCCCTGACCGGACTTTATATCTGGAACTACTGAGTGGAATCCAACACTTATATTTACTTTTCTTAAAATGGTTAAATAGCCTGTATCTGACACATTGAAACAACACAGCTGTGGATTACTTAATCTCAAATATTGTTTTTTATGGGCTTGATCAAAAAGCTGAGGGTCATGGCTTGAAAATAAATGAATGACGCAATCTTCTCTCTCTGTTGGATTTGTTGGAGCTTCAGAAACGCTCACTTCACTCGTGGTTATACAATGGTGTTACAGAGTATTTTCCCTCACAAACTCTCTTTGACAAGTACTGAAAGTGGCTTGCACAGGGAACACAAACCAACAACAGCCAAGTTTAATATAGGCCTGTCATCAAGTTACTCATGTTTGTTATTTCTGTTTTCTTCACCGCTTTGCTAATGATTATTAGTGTCGGAGCTTAGAGCCTCTGTGTGTTTTTCAAGTCTCAGTGTCACTGCTGCTTCTAAATAATCTTTCACATTCACATGCGTTTATTTTCCCGGGCTGTCTTAAGCCGTTTTCAGGCAAAAACTACAAAACTAAGTCTTCACTTTGCGGTCTGGTCTTTGACCGGAGTTAGTCTTTGACATAAAAAGAATGCAGCAGGATATTCTCCGGTCAGACACATTCATTATTACACGAACATATCCGGAGTGTTAAGGTGAGGGATTGCGTCAGGAGGCAGGACGTAATGAATATTTATAATTATATTATAAATGTATAATATGTATAATATAATTATAATTATATTATACATGTTTACAGCACATCAAAACCAGTCTCTCATATCCAAAAGTTGTTAAATGTCATTGTCCCTGACATCCTAACTATGTCTTGTATGACACTTGAGATTATTGTTTGATTTTTTTTTTTTCATTTCCGTGTCCCTCACATGTCAGAAACATCATCAACACACCCACTCGCTCACTGTGAATCCTCTGGATAATCTCCTGCTGTATTCTCACATGGGTTTTCAGGGGGCTGGCAGGAGAAACTGGCAGCAACTGACTCGGACATTTGCATTATTTTACCTACAGCCAATCAGGATAATCTCAGGAGATAATCGGGAGTTCAGTGCATGTCTGAGAGCGGCTGTACAGGAGAGGAGCTGCAACACCAGCACGCTTTTTTTAAATTGATGTTGTAGTCCATAATGATCCATTACAATGTGCCTCATCAACCATGATACTGATCCTTTTGATTGGCTTGAGACATCTCCAGATGATTCACAACATGTCTTCGTTAAATGACATGTGGAGAATATTTGGTCAAATTTGTCTGCTGCTAATTTTCAAGAAAAAGACAATGAATACTAATAGATAATTACAATCACAAGGTGTGTCACACATGGCGTTACTGCACAAGATGAGATCGCGTACATCGGGACAGATAATTGATGGCAACAGGGGGAAAAGGTTTTTAATAGGTTCTAACCTTATGGCAATAATTGATTCAGTTCGCTTCATCACAATTCACTAATTTCAGTTGGAGAAACAGCAGTGGGATTTTCTATTTTATACGGGGGGGTGGGGGGGATGGCTGGGAGCGCGCACAATTACTCACATGAAAGAGCCCATGTTAAATGAGCTTGGCACTCGAGAAACAAACCTCAGAATATGCCCGTGCAGACTGTTGTGTGCATGTTAATCAATAGTCATGATTTATTCAATGAAGTAGCTGTCAGGAAGTGGTTGTGTGAAGTGTGGAGAGGCTGATGAGAGGCACACACTGGTTTGTATTAGTGTCCACAGAGAGGTTCTGTTTCTACCAAAGCCAAGAATGAGTAATGTGCAGTTGTAGTGAATGTAAGTAGCAGGTTACCGTAATAGAGCCTAAATACTTTTGATATGAAAAGGTTATGTACTATAAGTGAAAATGTTCCTGCCCTGTCTGAGCGTGCGTCCCATTGTTTCACTGTGTGTTTGCTCCTGCACACAGTTCAGTGGGGGCATTCACACACTCTTTAAATGGGCCTCTGATTCATTTTTAATCTGGCAAAGTCTAACTGCTGCCTTTGGATCAGGGTTTCACTCGCTACGGCCTGAAAATGAGTGAAAAACAAGCGGAATCAACCATGTCTGTGTTTATTTGGACTTCTCTGTTCAGGGCTCTTGCGAAACATAACCAGCGTGGCATTCACAAAGATTGCAGTCCCACAGGCCACAGTGGGTGTGCAGTAGAAAGTGGCCTTGCTCTGGCAGCTGGCACTGAAACATATATATTTAGGCACAGTGACACACGCTGGCGCACACAGACACGCACAAGCACATGCAACGGGAGAGGCGGACAAGCGTAGTGGCAACGAGAGGGCGAGTCGGAGGCCAAACATCCATAGCACGTGTTTGACTCAGCTAAACCTCCTCATAGACACTTGATCCTGGATCCAGCCCAGCGCCACCACCTCTCGCTCTCTTTCTCCCGCTCGCGCTCTCTCGATCGCTGCATCTGTTTGTGGGACAAAAAGTGGTGGGAAGGGGGAAGTTAATGATTTAAAAACCACCGCACTGTCTCTTTAAGTGGGGATTAGAAAAAAGAAGAGTGGAGGCCAAGGGAGAAGAGGGGGCTGTGAGGGGGGAGTGTAAAAATAAGAAGCCCGGCAGGAGCGGCACTGCAAGGTCACCTTTGCTGTAGTGTCGGGCCTGTCGGATCGAAGGCATGGCTAAGGGGTTGCCGTGGTACGGACCAGTCTCCCAGGACTGCATCAGGAAGATCTCCTGCCATACCTGAGGCAGCCGCTCATTTATCTGGAATGCTGCGCTCCCGACTGCTAACGACCAGCTCAAATTGGACTATTTTTTCCCATTTGTCAGTCGGCCAGCTGCAGTGGCTCAGCTGCGCATCTGTGCGGAGGGAAGGCGTAGGACAATGAAAGTTCCAAACTCATTTTTCTCACTTCTACTCATTTGGTGCCTCTCTTCACACAGTTGGGAGAGTTTTCAGTATTGTTGCTGCCTGTCAGTCTAAGTAAGTCTCCCCTGGTGCAGTGTTAATGGAGACAAGTGCCTTTGGCATGTGGCAAAGCCTTTCCTGTGACATTTCCGAGGCCCCTGCACAGTGGGGGTGCTCAGTTTGGCTTGTAATCTGCCTGTTGTGGAGGATATTTAACATTATATGCAGGTTTTCTCCAGTGGCTCAGTAAGATGTTTTAAGCCATACAAACAATTCTACTAGGTGTGTACGACTAATTTCTAAATCACAGAGGCCAGTGGACAAAATAATAGGAATACGTTCAATAAACTGCAAACTGCCATTTACAGTGTGAACAATTATACTACAACCAATTTTAATATTCCTGACAGTCAAGTTTTGCAAAGTTAATATTTGTTACCGGATGTATTACACTATACTATATTGCACACAAATGGTATTCAAAACACAACATATGAGTTTACTGTTCCACTAATACATGCAGTATGGTAAAATGCTGTGGGAAAAACTCCCAACAACTATATGAATAACTCCCCCGTACTTGCAGCACATTTAAATTACTTTCATCAAATAGGTCATTAATATGGAAATTACTCTCCTGTGCAAACCCTTTCCGAGACCAGTAAAAAGCCAAATGATACTGTAGGTTTGCACGGACTTCTTCCTTTCAACTTATCTCCAGATGTCACCTCAGTTTACTTGGGAGATTATCTTCCTGCTTTGCATAGGAAATATACTCGAAAATAAGTTTTACCTGTGACTGGGAAGTGTATGAAGTAGCAGCAGTGTCTGCATTTGCTTGTGTGAGTTAGAAATTGATTGAACAGAAACACTGTGTCTCACATAGAAAAATAATTCAAACTTTGGGCACTTATTGTTGAACATACCTAGACTTTTAAGTTCAAGTGTAAAATAATAAACCATTTTTGCAACATAAATGAGGCCATCATCATCTGTTTATTCTGGGAGCTCTTTTATTATGAATGTAATATTTAGAATTTGAATGAATCAATCTATTTTTTATTCATCTATTTCTTTCATGTACTGGATTTTTTCAGTGCCTTCCATTCCTGTTGAATATCACTTAAGTATCATATTGATATTCATAATTTAAACAAGTTACTTATTTCTCCTTCATTTAAATTCAAACACATACATGCACTATTGCAATAAGCACAAATAAATGCATGAAAAACATGTGTGAACTGACTCAGAATATTATACCACAGATATTTTTTGCTACTGCAGGAAAAGAAATAGGAAAATATAAGTGTGTTATGCATCGGTGTTGGATTTGGTGGCGATGTTGGAAATACACTCACTTCACCCACACCACTCGCACTCTGATTAGAAATATTCCACTGTCTGTAGTCCGGGCGATGCTCCTGTAGCGTGGAGGAAACCCACTGACCGGTCTGGAACCGTCAGGAAGCGAGTCAGTCTGACAAGGTGTGAAAAGAGTCATGATCTTCCTCTCTCTCACTCTCAGATCTCACTTTGATGGACCGCTTTGTAGTGCAACGAGCTGGGCAAGTGCTGCTAAGCTACATTACAATATGTGGCGTGTTTGCCCAGCAGGTGCCATTTCCCTCTCTGCAATAATATTAAACACTTTGCATGGCGAGTGCGCTGAATGCCAATGTCAGCGTTGGCATGTAACTCACAGACCTGCTCTTTAAAACACCTCCTGCACCCCCTGGGAAAAGGATCAGTAAAGTGCTGTTTGGGGAGCCCAGTTGATAATAAGTTGATTCTATTAATACTTAAAGGGTCTGTTTTTCCTGCTTATGAAAACACATATTTGTCACTTACTCTTAGTGCTATGCAGCCAAGGAGAATGTTTTTATTTTATTTGCTGAGGTTTTAAGATATTTATCTTTGGGATTTTCTGTCTCCTTCCCAGTTCAGAGGAGGTGAGTGGAATTTTATTTGTGGTGCTCACAGCTTTTAGAAAATGACGTTTCCAAAATTCAACAGCAGAGTTTCTTTCCGTAAAAAAAAAACAAAAAAAAACTGGATGATCCACAGACCTCACTGTGAACTATTTACACTGGGACTTATTTCTTTGGAAGAAAGTACTTGCAATTAAATATGTTATGAATGCTCAGTGGAATTTCCAGAGTAAGGGGGGGGGGGGGGGAGACAGAAATGTGGCTGCTGATGTTTCATCATGACCACAAAACTTAAATGATAAAACAGGCACCACATATAGTCTAGATGAGGTGGAATGTTTCCTTATATGTATGTTTCTCTTTTGATAGTGGCCCCACATTAGCGTTAAGGTCTTTTTTTTAAGACGATAAAATTGTCAAGCACAGAAAAGTTGCACACAGAGATTTATTATGTGTATTTTATTATTCTATTTGAGTCTAGCAGTGAGGGTGATATTGTGGACATCTCACTTCTTTTGGGTGTGAAGCAGCAGTAGCTGAGGACTCAGCAGGTGTTAAAGAAACGTGAATGAAAAAGTGATGTTTGGAACCAACGTTAGTGTTAGAAAACTTCGCTAGGAAGCTTTAATCTTCTGGAAGATCTGAGTTATGAGCACAATGAGTCCTCGCCAGTGTTGAATGTAAAGGGACAGATATCATCAGCAGTACATTATCAGTGTTAGTTGAACATTTTGAATTAATGGGGGATAACGTGTTAGTCATAGAACTGTTAGGTTTTTACCAAATTTAGTTTATTTCAACATGATCCATAGCAGCACTCAGGCTGAGCAATATGACCACAATAGTTATCAGGATGAAACGATTGAAGAAAAAATATTTTGCTCCTGAGTGAAGTAAACTCTTTATGAGCAGAGAATGGAAATTACTTCATGAAAAGACAGGTTTCATCTGAGATAGAGCATCAATACCATTATAATAATATAATATAATATTGAACTTTTAACTATATTGCTGTTGATGAAAAGTATATTGCTATAATCGCATGGCCCTAAGCTGCTCTAACATTATAGTTCATATTTCCCACACAAAACATAAACATTTAAATTTCTGGTTTACTTTATGTAACTCGTCTAAATCGCCTCTTATTGTTGTTGGGAGACACAAGGAATCATGTTCAGCCCGTGCTGTTGTTTATCTCAGATGCATATGGGACTCAGTGACCGGCCAGCTGAAACTCCTGCCTGTCACTCAGTGGGCAGCGTAACAGAAGGGGACACGTGTGGAACCTTGTAATGCACAAATGAATGGTGATATGTGATGGCAGGACAAAGCCACTGAACGCACCTATGACTGGATCCGGCCTGCAGTCTGCACAGGCAGGTGAAATGCACGTTGGTTGTTAAATGTTATGTGACATTGCTCTTTGCTTTGTCGCTAACAGTCGGGCTGAGCAGCGAACCGGGGCCCCCCCGCAGACGCTTCCTGCTTTATTCGTTAGCTTTGCTGCTTCCTCTAAGATCCGGTAATGAGAGCGATTGAAAGCGGCTCTTGATACTGAGCATCAAGGTTAATGAAGTCAAAACATACAATTAACTCAACACACACTGGCCTTGGTTGTACAATAACTCCTTCTGCCTCTTTGATAATAACACCGGCCACTCTTTGTGTTCACAGTGTCAGATTACACACCTCGTTTACCTCTTAATCCCTTCAAAAATACTCTGCTCCTTCACCACATCTCTATCAACTTTGATGTCAATAACTCACCAAAGGATCCTCGCAGATTAATTAATATCATTAAAAAAGGAAAAATCAAGTTTCCTCTAGATGAATAGAGCTCTTCTCAAGTTCAGGGAAAAGGCCAAGATTCTTTCAACATTCTGTAGGTGTTTACCAAATAATCCCACACAACAAGTGAAGCAGAAACTTAATTGTAACTAATTAGCTCCCTAGAGGTTTAATTGGATCTGCATTCTTTATTCCCCAGTTTACCTGCAATATGTAAATCCTGCTTCCATGTTGAGGAGCAGGGGGGGAAGAGAGACGGGGGGGAGAAAAGAGAAGAAAAAAAACACAGAAACGAGAGGGTTTGGATCCGTAAAGGGAAGCTGAATTAAGTGAAGTTGAAAATCAGTCTGTAACAAGCTTAATTTCTGTCTTGCCTGGCTCTCTTCACCCATTCGGCACCCTGGAGCGGTTTCCAGCCTGTGTAATTGAATGTGCGTTCACTAATGGTAGAGAATACGTCTCTTCTCCGAGGTCAGGTAATAAGAAGGCTTTGTTCTTTTGCTCGGAAGAGTTGCTATCTCTGAATTGAAAGTGACTTTGTAGATATTCCTATTGTTGTGTCGAACCCATTCCTGAACTAACCCGGAGAAAATGAGCAACCTGTCTCTGTTCATGTTTTTAACAGCGTTCCTCTGAGGGAAGGTGCTCGTTTCCTTTTGCATGATTTCACTTAAAACGATCAGGCTCAAACCGGAGCACAACCATCTGTCCACCTCCACTTTGGAGTACAGTTTTCTCGGCTGAGACCTTTTCTGTTTTCAGGTTCACCTGCACTGTCCCAAACTGGGAGTAGGCTTGTGGGATATGGTTCATTCTCCCCTTGACGTATAATGTGATGGGTTAAAGGTTAAACAAGCTACACCACCGCCAAAACAGGATATTACCGTTTTTTTTCCTTCTTTCAGTTAAACCTCCCTCGAATCACCAACCCGAGAACACAATGAAAGCCCATTCATCCCAGACCTTCGAGTGCACTGCCAAAAATACTGTCCATCCTGTTTTGTTACTGTAGCAACTGCAACTTTCAACTTGGCCTTACCGAAGCCTGAATAAGTATAAAGTTGTTAAACTAGTAGAAAGCAGATGTCCTTGGATCGCTTGCCAGGTCCACTCCAGAGTAATTTTTGTTACACAGCTTTATTCCTTTTCATAACACTTCATCAACAATTTCTTTCCGAGCAGGTTCAGGTTTCACTGACAGGAGTGAGCTCATCACGGAGGCCTTTTAATTAGATAGCAGACGTAGCCCGAGCCACCCATGAAAAAAATAAATATTTAGTCCAAAAATCTGCAATGTTGATTTTCTGCTTTGCCAGTGTTTGCAAACTCAACGATAAAAGCGGGAGGAAAAGCCGTCTCATGGAAGGTCGCAGGGGCAGCGGAGGCAGGAACAGGGTGTGGAGTGTTCGGCCTCGGAGGGTGTTACATCACCAGACTTCTCCACTTTTCCATCAAGCCGCACATACTTCACCACCGAGCTGCCTGGACTCACAGAGCAGACCCAGGATCTTGGAATGAAATATATATACAGAGGTTTGACATTTACCTTAAACCACTTTTTTTCCACAAGGTGAGAAATATGAGAACTTTAAAAAAAAAAGCCCCAAGCAAAGTCATCATATTTACAAATTTGTATAAAAATATATTCTGCACACTTGCATATATGCAAGTAGATAGGTCTGGAATATGAATCTGAAATCCATCTGGCGTGGACCTAAATATAAACTGCCCAAACTCCTGCTTTGAGTAGACGCTGAGCCAGGGTTTGGTTTCACAGATACTTTAAAAAGAAAGTTTATTCTATTTAGTTTATCAGACATTTAAAACAGTGTATTCACTGTTTTAAATGTGTATATATATGTGTATATATATGTACATATATTTTGATCCTCACAGTAAAATTACATATGGGGATTATACTGTTGTTCCATTTTAAAGGCTTTATTAGAAGTTGGATTTACAGTCCAGTATAATACACCAAATATTATAATCTTTATTTAAACAGAGAGTCTCGTATAAGATATCTCTGATATTTTCCGTCTCTTTTTCAAGAGAGGCCGGAGAACAGGAAAGTTCCCAAACAGCATTTAAATAGAACACAACAAGGAGTTAATCGATAAAAACAGTACAACAAGGACTTAAATAAAACAATTACATGAGTCATGAAAGACATAAGATAACAAAGATTTGAAATCACAGACTAAAATGTGTAATAGGGAGTTAGGCAAAGATACCGTTTAAACATCTAAATATTTCTTCAGATAATAATAAATTATTCAGATAATTCGAAATACAATTTTTTATCCTCTCATCCACTCAATTAATGTTCCCCAAAATATCTTGTTTGGGACAAAACGCTTCATGTTTGCAGTGGTCGTTATGAAAGAGAATGGAGCATTAAGCAGAACATAGTTTTACTTCAGTGTCACAGACAGCAATGCAAATTTGGAAAGGGAAAAAGAGCAGACCGAAAAAAGAGCAGTGTGTTGTATGAAAAATGCAAAAGAAAACCATAAACATAAGCTGATTATTTTAAGGCAAATTACTAGTCTGGTTTAGATAGACACTACTATAATTGCGGTAATTGTAAGAAGATAATTAAATGTATGAAATTTAAGTTGTAGATACAGAAAAATGGACAAACATGTAAAAATGTGGTGATTTAGTCAATCAGCTCAAACACCAACTCCACTCTTTAGGTTTTCCAAGCTGCTCTTCTCTTATCCAGAAAACATCTAGTTAACTTTCTGATTAAAAATGCATTGCCACAGGGACTGCGAGTGGTTTTAGTGATGTGTTTAAAAAAGGCTATTTCTGTATGGAAGCCCTTGTTAAAACACTTCGCCCACTACTGTCCCTGTTTACCCAGTATTTCACTTGTTAAGTATTTTCATAGTGAACTTGTCGTACTTTTCGAGCTTTATTTCGAGAACACGATCACAGCCAAAATTGGAGGTGGGATTATTATTATTATTATTATAATTATTATTGTCACCGGTGGTAAAAGCAGTGATAGCAGTAGATGGAGCGGTGGCAGCGGCATATTGGACTGCTGAGAGTCTGGCACAGTCGGTGACACAGTGGTGTCATGCCTGCCTGAGAAGGTTCATCATGAGCTCTAGCAAAGCATGTCAGGCATGCAGGTGAAAGACTGGAATGTGATTAGTCCGTCCTGCAGGATTGTGATAAGAGGCCACAGTTCATGCATATCAGCGCGGGGGGGGAACTACTCTCCAGAAATGATACCTTAAAAAAAGACTCGCTGGAGAAAAAAGTCGAATACATGTTCGAGTCAATCACCGTTCATTTGCTAATTGAGCTGCTAAATGTGAGTGTGAGCGACACGCTTCTGAGGAGGCTTTTTTTCCCTGTGTAAATACCTGGTGTGTGTGTGTTTTCTACACAACGCTGATAGCAAACAGGACACCTTTGCCTCCTCTAGAAAATAATGATGGACCTCACGGTTCATGCATAATGCAGAGGCAGTGGAAATTGTGTTTCCTGAGAGCACACCGCATCGCCTTTGGACTTAAGTGAAATATAACCTGAATTTGACATTTTCTAATATCCTACACCAAACTTTTTGTTTCAGAGAGATAGGGGCGGTAATTGCTGCACCAGAAGAAAGACTGCCGATCCTTCTGGGTATTGCGGGTGACTGTGGGGACAAGGCGAGATTGGAACATGGTAATTGCAAAGACAAGGGCTGAGAATAAATGGGGGGGGGGGCGGCGAGAAAAAAAGCGAGTTCTTTACTGTCAGATAGAGGAAGGTCAGAAGCACAAGTGTATGACATCCATGCATGTTACAGTGTATTATTCACAATGCACACAGGGGACTGATACCTTTTCTTAGATATCCAATTCATCGCTTTGCTTTCTGACAAAGAGAGGAGATGATCTCTGCTGAAGTCCCCCCCACTCGACTGCACTGAAGTAACAAGATGTGATACAAGATGCAGGCATGTCAACAGCGCCGGGTCAGAGTGAATATCAGAGCAGGCTGCAGTCTCTTCTTCGCTCTCCGCCAAATCATTATTTCATTATTTGATTAATGTTTCCACGCTGTTGTCAGAATGCTTATACATTTCCTCAAAGATGAAAGACAAACAGCAGCAATTTATTTCTCCAGATTAGATATTGATCACAGCGAGCGTGCTGGGCGTCAGATATCTTCCCTGAAAAATGAATGTCAAATGCTAAGCAATCACCACTTCTTTTTCTTTCTTTTCTCTTTTCTATTAAAGAGCCGCTCCTCACAGAGAACAGTACAGCCCGGTGTTTTTTTTGCGCGCTCTTAATAAAAGATGACTACTTTTCCGTTAGCGATTTTTCCAGGTATAATTTAATCTTCCTGACGTGTTCATTTCTGATACTCTTCGCTATTGTCCAAATGACTTTTAAAAGAAATCGTTTTTTCGTCCTCCAAATCTTCTCAATAGTGCCGTCCCATTTAGAGACTTAAAGGACTGGACAGGGAGCCCACTGACTGTGTCTGGAGGCACGGCACACTACATAATGAAGAAAGAAAGTCCGATGGAAGTAAATAGGACTGATGTCTTCAAGCAGCGTCTCTGTGTATACAGGCTGTCTTTAGGTTGTTTTTCTGGAGGAGCCCTGTCTGCGTAACAGACCGTTAGAGTGAACTTTCATGAAGATTGTAAAGTGAAATGGCAGACCATATGCTCCAAACATTACCAAGAACCCTTTCTGTTGATGCGCTGTCATGTTTGGTCTGTCTGCGATGATGACTTCACTGAGGGGAGTGAATTAAAGACCACCAATGGGAAAACAAAGATAATAGCCGGGTGCCGCGCTGGAAGGTTTACTGACATGAAACATCGAGTTGTCTCATACTCTACGTTAAAACCAAGAGCGTGTTTAATTTTTAATTTTTCAATCCTTTTCATTGTCCTACTTGAATAAATAAAAATAAAAAAATACTGAAACACTTTATAAAATTCTACGTATTTGAATTTCAACCTTTAAGTCATATCGGGATAGACAGTTTTAGGAGGAGACAACAATAAACAAAGCTTTACATATAATCAGTGCAATCTCCGCGGAGTCTGGCCGTGGACACACTCACACAGCGTCATGAATAATTTCTTCCTGTGTGTCTTTGTGTATATGAGACAACAACAGTAGCGAAGCCACTGTTGCACAAAGGAAGCATAAACACCATGATAACTCAGAGACTCCAGAGACAGACAGGAGTAAACAAATAAATATGTTCCTGTGTGGATACCACACCATAACTGGGTTTTTTAGCTACAGCACAACGGGTCACTAAAAAAATTAAATCCTCCAGAATTCTGGATTCTCTTAATGATTATGTTAACGACTCCTTTTTGCAACCCGTTGTCGACAGGAAGTCAGCTGATGTTTTGTTTGTTTTTGTCTTCGTTTTTTTGTTATCTCGCAGTGCCTCTATAATTAGTTTACTCTGGAAAAGTAATTACAGGACTATTATATTATACTACCATATTTACTGATGTGGTCAATGCCTCTGAATGAAAAAAGATAATACTCCCAGGTTGACCTCCGCGTGCAACGAGCTCTCGCCTCATCTTCATATCCCCAAATTACTTTTCTCCGAAGTCGCCTTTTTATTCCAGTCAGGGAGAAAAAACACTGTTGCTTTGTTTTTTTTCTACACCAATGTGGCAGCTGAGTGTGAATTATCTCACTGATTCTGTCAGGGTAAAGCAAACAGACAGAAAGACCGAGACATCAATTACTGTAGCGACTCCTGGGGAAAATAAAAGCATTGGAATCTAATGAGTGTACTGCGTTTACCTGCTGTTATATAATTTATACCCTGTTAACCCATCCATCACCTCAATACGTGCAGTTAACTACAAGCTGAGATCCCACTGCTGTTCAGCCACAGAGGAAGGGAAGAAGAAAAAAATCCCCAAATGGCATTCATCTCTACTGTATACCAGGAATTCTCCTCATAGCATCAGATGTTTGTGTGTGCGCCCTGCTCATAAACACTGCTGTTTATTTGCTTAGTCTTTCATTTCATGCAGATTTTAACCCTGCATTCCTGAAGTAATGCGTTTGACTTTGAAAAGCTCCTACACATCAGAGGAACACAGCTGATGATTTGCACTGTGAGCTGTGCTGTGAGTCACTGAGGCTTAGCAGGATCTACTGCTCTGACTCTAACATGTGCTGCCAGGGAGAGAGGCTTTCTCCCCCACTTTTATTGTCTCACTGCCACAATGCTGCCTCAGACAGCCATCTCCAGCCCAGTCCCCCCCCCACCGTCACACAGAAAACATAACTTGTCCCTCGAGTTTGTTACCTTCGCCAACACAAGGCAGTCAGATTGTTGACTGCGATCAGATGGAGCTCTCAGTAAAAATTGCCTGGAAGAATATATCGGGTTTTCCCTCGCATCGTGCTGCGTTCGGTGACTTTGTCTTGTCAGGAGAGAGAAATGTGCCTCGGTGACGGTGGTTAACATTGTGAAGCTGAGCCAGCTGCTTTAACAGAGTCCATTCTTGGTTTTGACAGTAAGAAATGTGCCATCTGGACTCTGAAACAAGAGCAAGTATACGATCATTTGAGAAAAACACAGAAACAGCAAGCCCACAACAAGCTGGGCCACGCTAAAAAAAATACATACAGCTGCAAATTATCTATATGGAGTTCAGAAAAACCATTACAATCAGTAAAGCACATTGTGCGTTCATTTTTCTTCCCCCGACCGCCATTTCTTTCTGATCTTTTCCCCTTTGCCTCAATCATTTTCTCCCCGACCACGAAATCCCTCTCGCTCGCTCCCTTTATCGCCACAGAAATTCATTCAACATGTCCGCTCACAGGCATCCTATTATTTCTTTATTTATGTATTCCACTTTTTATTCGGAATCACATGTTAATGAAGAGCGTCATTATCAACCTTAAATATTTAATTTTCCGCTCTGTGTCTGCTTCCGATGGAGGCTGACTGGAAGATCAGCGGCGGCGGTGGTGGTGGCGACAGCGAGGAGAGGAAAGGAGGAGGGGGGGGGGATAGGATGGAAAGAGTCGTGCTGTAGCACCAGCCTTATCTGGATCCGCTGCTTTAATGTCAACTTCAACCAAAGCAGAAGCGAAGCAGGGTTTTTTACACATCTTGCTCCATCTGAAGTCCAGTTTGTAGCTACTGTTTCTAAACAGCCGAGGATCCGAAACCTGGTGTTGCTCCACTGCTGTTCTAATGTTAAGGCTGGGTCCAGACTCGGCTCCAGTACCAGTCTTTGGCCCTTTAGCCCCATCGCTAAACTCCTACCCCAGCCTCAGCATTAGCTCCAGAGAGGCTGAGTGCCCTTGTGATAAGGTGTGAGGCCTGTCTGCCTCTGACTGACAAGCCTGCTCTCACCATGCCAGTGCCTGCTGCTTGATAAGAGAAAATGTCACTGTGATTTTTGGAAATGTCATTTATCGTGGTTTGCTGGCCATGTCTGTAACCCAGACTGATTATGGTTGCTGGACATTTATATCACTGGGGGTGGCTTGGAAAATTGTGCAAATGCAATGTTTTTCCCGTGATAACGGCCCTTAATTCCCCTTTTGCAGTAATGGATTTGATTTTTGTTCCCGTACCTCTTCTCCCTTATGTCTGAATAGCCTCGGCATCATATGCTCTACACTTGCTGGTTTATTTTATGGAGCTTGTATCAGACACCATCAAAGTGTCTGGCGTGTGGAGGCGTTTTAGATCGGGGGATTCTCTCCGCAGCCAGACAAAGGCTTCCGCCGCTCGCCGTATTGTGCAGAATCTATGAGTTGAAGTGTGTGTTTGTGGTGTGAGAAGAGCCCCGGATTCAAGTGACAATCTGATAGTCTTTGTGGGAGCGTGTGTGTGGGCTGAGCGGTGGATAGCAGAAATCTTGCTGTATTATTAAGACACAATCCTCCCCAAAGATGAGTGGGTTAACAGGAACCATTAATTGGTTTAACAGGATCATATAGACACTTGTTCCAGCTTAGCTGCAAGGCGGAAGATGCCTGTATTTGGTGCTTGCTTTAATCATCAGCATCATCATCATCATCATTATTATTATTATTAATATTTTTAGGCTTTTTTTACACTTTAAACGGTCACACTGTGAATATTGACTATTTTCTATCTACTTTTATGCCTTAGGGTTTGATTTGAGGATCCAAGATGAAGTGGAGCTGAGTTCGTTCTCGCGTCACCACTTTTAATATCGTATTCAAAACCCAAGCTGTCATATATTATTCAGGGGGTTTTTGTCTTTTCTCCGAAGCACTCCACCACAGCACTGTACCTCTGCTTGCTGCACGGTTCCAGAAGCCATTCAGTTCAGAGGAGGGTCGATGATTCAGTGCTGTATATTATTTTCCCCCCTCATTGTTGACTCAAAGTGACATTTATGGGACATCCTGATAAAGCAATTCTTTCTGCTGCTCAGACCAGCCCAGTATTTTCCGCAGATTTTCTCATTCATTTGTATTCACTACTTTTTTCCCCCCTCTTTTTTCCGGGAGACCCTGGCTGCCGCTTGTGATCCACAGCCCTGAAGTAGACTGAGACAGAAAGAAGTGTCTTTAACACGGGCTCGCTGGCAGCCTCTTGGGAGCTTAGCGAGAGTGTTGTCCCCCCACTCTTAACCAAATTTATTGCTGGTCTGACTGTGGGAATCTAACAAAGGCACAGGCCTGCTGTTCCATGTATATTTGTCAAATCACTGCACCTGTGAGAGTCCCCCGCGCAAGATGAATTCTAGGTTGGAGCGTCCGACCAGGAATAAATCTCTCTTTTTGCATTGTCTTTGTTTGGGCGAGGTGGAGGCTGGGAATGAGCTCTCCTCGTCACATGAAGTGGAGTTGGTGAAAGCCATGATAAATGGTGCTCTTTGTTGACACCTTCATTGGGTTATTTATGGCTCATTAATTGAAGTGAAAAGGAGACTTGTTGGCGCAGCGGGGGGAGGCAGCGCCAGGCCTCCGTGGCTCTGCCTCAGAGCGGCCCACAGGCTTTTGGGTAGAGAGAGAGAGAGAGAGAGAGAGAAAGAGATGGGAGGGAGTGAGGGAGAGGCAGCCATCTCTCTCTCGCTCTCTTTCTCTCTCACTTCTGTCTGTTTCTTGTTTGCTGTGGAGAGAAAGGGAGACAACCCATTCATCAGGAATGGATGGGGAGTGAATGAGGAAGACAGGCATGAGAAACCACCCTTCCCAGTCGCCTCTTTCATATTTCAGTTTGCATACAAGAACCTGAGGGGTGACAACCCATGTTTGTTGTAGTAAATAAGAGATGTTTATCTTAAATCGGCAGCACAAAGAAAATCCTGAAATGTTCACATTTAGCATACTTGAGGGAAATTTAAATTATGACTGGTGTTAAGAACTGCAGCCACGTCGGCTGTTTAGCAGTCGCTGTTTGCTGCCGAAGCAGAACTGTGCCACAAATTTAGAATATTGTGTATGTTTTGGCACAGCTACGCTCCGGATTTTGCCTAAAATTTTCAATATCTCGTCTTTTTCACCCCGCCACAGTTTCCTTTGAACGCTCTGAGTCTTCGGAGGAGAAAGAGCCACTTCAGACATAAGCTCATGAGCACACTTGATTAACAAGTGGATTAACTATGCTCGTTTCATGGGATGATGTACCTCAAAGCACTTCAAAGGCCACGCCGAGTGCCCGAGAGGTGCGGTAATGAGGGGTTCTTCCACACAACGACAAATTTGGTGGCCTCGCTTCATGCGAACCCGATCATTTTCTCATTTTGTGCGCGCTCGCTTCTTTCTGCCTCTTGCTCTCTGCCGCTCTGGTTCTCTTGCTTCCTCCAGCTCTCTTTTTTTTTTGTTTTTTTCCCCCCTGTCTCTCATCTCCCTGCACATTCTCCGTCTACCCTTAGATTTCCTCTCATTGATCCCCTCTTTATTTCAGCTGAGTTGAGATTTAACATTCTTCCTCTGTCGTGCACTAGGTTATCACACTAGCTGCAGTTAATCTTTAGCTATTATTTACCCTTTTTATCATGTCTGCTGTTGGCTCTGTTGAAAAAAAAGACAACCCTCTGCAGAATCAGTCATCATGTGTCTGGAAGAAACCAAGTTATTTTGGTGTCCTTGAACTGTTAGTCCTGGTCTGACTCCTGTAAAGCCCACTTCTGACATCTTGGCGCTGTCACAGATGTCAGTCAACTCTCAGTGACGCCCTTGTCCTCCAACACTTCCCCATCTCTCAACACCCGGGCTTCTGCCACACTCTGTACGAGGGGAACATGTCCTGGCCTGTCATACACTGATCCAGAGTGCAGTTTAGGAGGCAGAAGTGGTGCGGGATTCAATTTTCTAAGTGGCATAACGTCCTCCTGAGAAGGATAGCGAGATTTCTCTCTGTCTGCAGCAGTGGAAAGGCATGAACAACTCCGCCACAGTGGAGTAGCCCGCTCAACTTCCAATGCTCTGTCTCTCCCTCCCTGCATTTTTATTATTTTGATCTGGCAAGCACATGAGAGATAGTAATCTACACTTCAATTACATCGCACAAGTCATCAGATGCTATCTTGCGCTGGTGATAGAATGTGCTCTGAGGCAGCCCAGCGCCACTGTGAAGCAGCCCCTAGAGAGCCACAGTCTCAGCATGTGTACACGTGTGTGAGTTCTATCTATCTGTGTTTGTGTATCAGCGTGTGTGTGTGTGTGTGTGTTGTGTGTGTGTGTGTGTGTGTGTGTGTGTGTGTGTGTGTGTGTGTGTGTGTGTGAGACGCAGAGCCGGAGTGAGCTGCAGGAACAGAAAGACGAACAGATCCGCAGACGGACAGTCTCTGGGAACTATAGCTCTATTTATCAGTAGAACACATTTGCCAGTAGGGTACAGTGTTTAACCTCGGTTTGTCATTGTGCTGATTCTTATCATTACGTTTCATTTAGTCTGCAATGAACAGCCTGTGCAGTAATAAGAGGATGAATCTTGTGCATCGTTTGTCATCCGAGTTCCTGATGGTAACCAGCAGAGGGCTAATGCAGGCGTGTTTTAAGATCTTTGTCTACAAGGCAACTGCTCGTCTGCTCGCTGTGAGCTCTCATGTGATTTATTGCAATGCATGAGCGCCGCTGTTAAAGTGCAATTTTAATGCCACTCACAATATATTTTTCCCAATACAGGACATTTTGATTCGTTTAAAATATAATTCGGAAATGATCCTGTTAATATAAGCTGTCACAACTGTTATTCTGCCTATAAACGATATAAATTGTCTCTCTCTCTTTCTGTTTTCTCTCTCCGGGTCTGGTTTCTTCAATGTGGCCTGTGTTCATATGATCATCAACACATTTTAAAGGTAAGCACTGTTATTACACCATACATCACACTGCTGCTGTTTGAAGTGCATCAGCTACACACTGTGCAAAAGGCAATTTGTTTGACTTATTTGCACTGTCTGGTTGATACCATTTATTTTAAATGTAAAATGTATTTCCTGTCAAACACAAACAAGGTAAGTGGGCAACCGACTTGTAACTGCTCAGCAAAAGGGACCTGACTTCCAGTATAATTACATTTATTAGGAAAAAAATTGTTTGTTCTTGATTTCATATTCGAGACGTGATATTAATTATTTATACGTACTTTATTTATTACATATATGCATTTATGTGTTAGCAGCTTTTTTTCCAGATTAACTGCAAATAAAACACAGGGTTCAATGAGTTCAAATTTACTTTCAGATTTATCCTTGTGCATCCTCCCTAAATATTGTTTACCTACCTGTCTATAGAAAAAGTAATCATTTGCAAAAAGACAACAATCATTTATCCCATTGATCAGTGGTAGTGTACATTGGGATAGATGTTCGTCTTTGTCTCAATCCAGCCCCCCTACAGTTGCAGTATTCTTCCACTGAGTGGCAGATATTCGGTGCTCATACTTCCTACTCACTAAGACCCACAAATCAAGACGGATGGCTGGATTCTGTAGTTTTTACCAGGCCTTAATGTGCACTTATACAATGACAGAGAGCTCTCCTCAAGGCCGACAGACCAATGTTTGAGATTGAGCTGGAGGAAGATAGCACTCCCCAGGCCCAGACATTTTCTTCCATCACACAGTCTGTGATGTGAGGCAGCCCTGGCAGCGGGGCTGTTACTCAGGTGAGCACGGTGCTCAGAGCTCTACCCTGGATTTCCACTTTCTACTAACAGCAGCTGGAAATCCTACTCTCCCCACATCAGGCACCACGGAACGCAGGACATTAGGTCTGCAATTTATTGTGAGGCTCTTTGTTGTCCTCCATGAGGCACTCGTTACAGTCCTTATTTTAGCTTGTATCTACATATCTGTGATCTACAAGGACTTTAGGTTTTCACCTGTAGCGGAATGGTTTTTATTTATTTGTCAGCATGTTTACACAAGAAGTACTGAGGCAATTTGTAACAAACTTGTTCGAGAGACATAGGCTGTGGATAAATTCTTAAAATTTGGTGTGTATTTGGATATAGGGGTGGTTCTAGGAATTTTTAATAATCACTTGCCTAAACTTGCATTTTCCATCGTTTCCGTCAATATCTCAGAAAATAATGTGGGGATCTATATGTAAAAAAAAAAAATCAAACATGTTAAGATCAATTAGTTTGTGCATTTTGGAGGATATCCAGATAAAGGAATGGATCCAGGAATGTTTTTTCTATCAGTTCCCAAAACGTTTTGCAAGAGCTTTCATTAATATCTCAGGAAATAATGTCCTGATGTTAATGTAAACTACTCCTATATTTACAGTGTGAGATCTATGAGTTTGTGTAATTCGGTGTAGATGATAATCAAGACAGACAGACGTGTGTTTGATAATTTGTTTGCCCATAGCAGAAGTATGCACACTACTGAGTGCCATTCTAGTTGAGGACTGTTGAAAGATTAAACCGACTGGAGCTGGAGCTGCCGTGTATGAATCCAAGAATACTCGTGTTTTTAATCAGAGGTTTGATTGAAACAGTCGCACACAGCTTCACTGTGTTTCAGGGGATGAGGTGGCACAAAAAATTTGCTCTCCGTCTTTGTTTGTGCGTTACCCACTGATAAAAGTGCCTTGATGTTTGAATATGTAACCGAAGGAGAAAATGTAAATATTTTCTACCAGACATTCTGAGCGGGACTGCATGCGGCGAAGGTCTCCAAAGCACACTGCTGTCTAAATGAGTGGTTATTGACAGACCTTTGGCGTCGTTAGAATCACATGTTCTTTGAATCTCTGGTACACTAGCAAATGTGATCCTCTCTGATGGTTGCATTTGAACTTATTTTGATGTCCCTGAGCATTAAGAGAAGTGACAGCTTACAAATAAATCCATAATTATCACATCTGAAAGCCGCCATCTCAAACTTTATTTGCATACCCAACACTTGGAGGAATGTGGGTAATAAATCCTGAGGGTCTCCCAGTCTCTGGCAAAGTTGCGGCTGTCATCTCATCAGCCTGTGGGTCTCTTTCAGAAGCTAGCGAAAAGGGAAAGGCAGACTGGAGTGAGACAATACTGCTCTGTTAAAAAAGAGGCTGCCGTAAATGGGCAGCACTGACTAAGGTTTAGCAGAGCACAAAAGGAAACTGAAGGACAAGATTGTTCCCATTGTGTTTCCACTGTGTATTTCCCCACAGAGCAAGGTCTGCCAGGGCCCCGCGGGCTTCATTTCACCCCTTCAAAACCCAACATTTTTCTTTGAGTGTCCTGAAGATAGGAACACAATGACTGCCTGTAGAATTTCATCTTAATTCTACCTGGGAACACAAAAGACTAATCACAGCCATCACAAAAGCGCTGTTCCCGCAGCCCAGTGTGAGATAGACCAGGCTCCGGCAGCATAAAGGCCCGGCCCTCCAGAGAGCCACGAGGCTGGAGGAGGCAGTCAAATGGGAAGCAGAATAGACCGGGCGACACCCAAGATTATGTCTCGTCCACCGTGCGCACGGGGGGGAAGAGAGAGGTGCGGGCCTGCAGGACGAGACATCCATCAGAGGAGGTCACACTCGGGGCCGAAGCAATGAACACTGATAATTTCGGCAGCAGAAAAGTCGAGCGATAACAGTTGTGCGGTATTGTACTTTACTGAGGACACGTGTGCCATTCGAGAGTAATGAATTCCTTCAATTGCTCATTTCATAAGACATAATACATTATTCACAAAGGGCTCGATATCAAAGTTGTTGATATGTATTAGAGTGAAAATGTGAAACAGTCTCACAATTGTTTTATTTATGTCCGCTTCCCTACCTGCCTCCTTCCTGCACAGCCTGCTTCATGTTGCACTTGGCACACAGAGAGAAGTATATTCATGTGAAAGGCTGGAGAGACTAAAAGAACTGTTTTTACAGGCTATAGGATAACAGTGGGGTCATCTTTTTTTCACTTCACGCCATAGCTCCACCCCCTAAACAGATATGCCCCTCTGCGGCTCAGACGCAGCACCTCCCCAAAAGGTTCAGCTACAGCTAATCTAATTGGTTGCTGGGCTTTAATTAGCCCGGCTCGTTTGCATGGCTGCCATTAGGAATTCAAACAGGGTGGAGTGATAGCTGACATTTCCTCCTCACTCCTGTCACTCGCGCCAGGATCCTCCCCTCTGATTCATCTTCATTTCCCCAGATCCTGTTTTTAAAGTTTTATTTAGGGTGTCATTTATTTAACAAGGGATTATTTATTTAGTGCATCAAATCATTCTGGAATGAATATTTATATATTTGTGAAGGTTTTAAATATTAACATGGTCTCTCCATTTCGAGTTTTGGAGCCACTGTAATGAGTGCTGTTGTTGGATGTCGAGGGGAATAACAAAACTGGTTTCAAAGTGAAAAGTCCTTTGAATATATTTCGAACTTAATTGCGATGAATCTAATATCAGGCCGGATGCTCTGATCATAGTTTAATTTGAGGTATATTTTTTTTAAATGACTTTGACGGCAGTTAATGATATATCATCCGGCTGGTGATATTCATTTAATGCCAATGAGTGATTCCTTTCAGTGGCGGCGCGTGAAAACATTTGACAATGCCATGACCCCTTGTCATCTGCTCTAATGCACTCGCAGACTCCTACTTGACTAAATTCCATTAATCCTCAAAGAAGCTTAGCCATTTTTTGCCCTGACGCTTGCTCTCTTCCTGCAACTTGTTTTACAGAGACACCATTGTGTAATGGTGGCTTATAAAAGAGGATGAACATTAACAGGGCCGTGTCCTCAGGACTTGAACCTCTCTTCCTCCGCTGGATCTTTCTGGTGGTGCACAATAGAGGCCTGAGAGTGCAAGTGATCTAACCAGGCTTGTGGAGGCATGTGGAGACTCACTACTAAGTTTACACGTATTAGGCCTTAGAAGAGTCTTATTAACGGCGGCTGCAGGCGGTGGAAGAACACAGAGCGCGGCAGCGAGACTGCTGAACCAGGGAACGCCTCTCCACACCAGAGCCCCCCCCCCCCATACCCCTCAACCCCCCCACCGTTCCTCCTCAGTCTTAATGACTAACCAGAATGAGAAGTGGAGAAGAGGAAGAGCCTGGAAGAGCCTGATTTGTTCTGCATGCTAAATATGGCCTGTAATCTTTATTCCTCTGAGTGCCTTATTAAAAGTGAAAGGAAGATGAAATCCCACCAGCCAGCCCATCCTTTCTGCTGTTTATTAGAGGGGGCTTTTCCTCTGTTAATATTGAGGTTATGGTAACCTTAGTGGTGATAGATGCATCGTGTGACTTCAGGTAATAATAGCAATGATTGATTCCCACCTGAACCCTGGAGGTGTAATCTAGCAGGATGGAGGAGATAAAGTGGCAGCCCGCGTCTGAGAGATACACGGAGAGGCAGATTCCATCCAGCAGCGCTGTTTATCATCCCGCAGACAACAGCGCCTTGACAGAATTTATGATGTTTCCCCCCGTCTCTAATTCATCATTCATTAACTACTCTTTTCTCCCCCTAAATCCAACTCTATTTGTTGGTTTCATCAGTAAGGTTAGGATGAAAAATACCCGTGTGTTAGTTTTGGACTCTGCAGGAAGATTAATGGGATTTTTGAAGTGCGTCTCATCAGTCAGCTGCGATTTGATAACCAAAGTGAAACTCTTCCCTCGGTCATGGAGTTTGTTTTTCGTCGAGTGGCACACAGTGGGTAGGAATGTTTTTTGGGGGACTCAAGTAATTTCCTCAGGTTATTGCTTTTAAACTGCAATTACATGATGGCAATAATTCCACAAATCACATTAATATGAAATAATATTTTTTTTATAAAGCATTCCTTAGGATACACAGGAATATTCAGAGCACGGCACATTTAACATTGTTTCTTTTACCTTGCCCTTTCCGTGCAGCTGAAATGATTCCCACTTGTGAATTTTTCTATCATTATGTAAACAGATAACTAGAATCAGAGAGAATATGATCAGCATATTTTAGTGCCTGTATTTGCATTATGGTGCTTGTGTTTGGAGCACTAATGAAGCTCAAAGACAAGTGGAGTCCTAGATAATTTTTTTCAAGCCCCACACCTTTCCTGTTGTAGACCCGCACTAGATGGCACATCTATTATTCCATTAGCAGGTAATTAATGACTCTCATTTGTGTAACTGTTATTAAGCCCTTTGAAAGATTGTTTGTGTTCAGATGAAATGAAACATATCCCAGAAGCCATCCATTGTGGCGGATAGATTAAAAGAGCAATAAGGCTCTATGAAAAATGATATTTTATCAACGGCAATTTTTCACCGTACCTCAGGGGCAGCGATGACAGGAAAACACTGCAGTCCTCCTTCATGTTGATATCCTTTTTTTAGTAAAACTACCAGGGGAGTGCACTAAGTGTGATTTATTCATCCCTTGACCAGTAAAAGGTGTCAGCCAGGTGAAAATGGATGCTGGGAGAGTATTGACAGGAGAAATAGCGGTGCAGTTGTCCTGCTCTGTCACAGCATATAGACAAGATGGGGGGAGGGGGGGGGGTGTCTCCTATGCTGTGGATGTCTAGTTCACATCTGTCTGGCTCTGTAACCGTGCACCGTTAAAAAATCGGTACTCTGCCTATAGTAAATAATGTGCATTTGCTGTTAAAGAAACAATTTTAAATTATTTCTATTTCTCATGCAAGCTACATTCCATCACATTTTTCTCCTTTTATATGGCAGTTTTATGCTACAATAATTTGAATTAATTTTACACTCAATTTCCTATGATGAGAAATCAAAAACAGAATATTATAATTATTTGCTTATCTATTAAAAAGGAAAGAAATAAAGAAAATATATATCGTATTTCTAACATTTGCCTCAACCCTTAAAATGTATCTCAGGTTTCGCATTTCTTCACCTCGAGTGGAGTCCACCCATGTTAAATTTTATTGATCGGACATATATAAGATCTTACAGCTGAAAATGCATATCAAAGGAAAAACCAAAGCCATGAGGTCAGGGTAACTGCCTGCAGAGCTCAGAGACAGGATTATGTTGAGGCACTGATCATGGGAAGGGTGCAAAAGAAATTCTGCTGCAGGGAAATTTCCCAAGAGCAAAGTGGCCTCCATAATTCTTAAGTGGAAAAATTTGGAACCACTAGGACTCTGATGTCCACGCAGCCAAACACACCAAACGGGGGTGAAGGGTCTTTGAGAGTTGAACAAAATGTAAATTCCTTGTGGAGGCTCCTTTTATCTCCAACAGATGTAATGGACAACCATTGCAGAACTCCACCAATGTTTGCCCGATGGCAGTGACCCAACGGAAGCCTCTCCTCAGGGAGAGACACAGGAAACCCCCCCAACAATTCACTGGTCTGACGGAAACAAGACTTAACTGTCTGGCTTCAAGTGTCATGTCTGGAGGAAACCACGCACCACTCATGAATCGCCCAATACCCTATGGTGGTGGCAGCATCATGCTGTGGAGATGTTCTTCAGCAGCAGATAAAGGGAGACTGCTCATATCAGGGTTGAGGGAATGCTGAATGGAACAATGTGCATAGATATCAATGAAAACCTGGTTCAGAGCACTCAGGACCAATGACAATGCCCCACACAGCCAAGACAACACAGGAGTGGCTTCAGGTCTCTATGTCACTGTGCAGACCAGCCAGAGCAACTGACTTTAAACCGTGTCTCAGCAAAAGACTCAAGGTTATTTTCTAAAGGGTTCAAATTCACAGTGGTTTATAAGGTAGAGATTGATGAGGGAAAAATAATTTCAGCGATGTTAGCAAAAGGCTGCAACGTAGGCATGTGAAAAAAAGGAATGGGTCTGAATTCTCTCTGAATATTCTACATGATATTATAATTTCCTACACTCCTTTCTTTCTTTTTTAGACGCTCTGTACTCTTATCCTGGAGTGCATTGGATAAATCTCAGACGGGAATCTGATTTCCCACATGAGCATATCAAATTGTCTCTTTTGTTCATGGTTTCTATCTGCCAATATAAAAAGATCGAGGTTTCTTTTTACTTTCTTTCGTTTTTTTATTTTTTTACTTTTTTTTTCTCCTATTGAAGAATGGAGGATGGGAGAATCAAAAGCAGTGTGTCTTGTGAACAAACACACACAGCCTTTCCAAAGAAGAAGCTGTGTAACACGGGCACTGGCATTCCACAACTGGAAAGGCACACAGCATCTCTTTGGGATTTATATTTAGCATTTGCTATGCTACTTATAAAATATTTCATAAATAATGTGAATATATTAGACGCGGAGAGAGAACTGTCGCCAGTCATTCCATATGCACTGCCATAGCAACAAGATGTTCCGCCTTTATCTGTTTAGGGCCCATGATTCTTAAACTGTTCATTGCCCACGTTTCCTTTTTTAATCAGAGTGTGTTTGGGATCCCCTGCAGCAGGGATCTAGATAAAGGGATTAACTCTGCCTCTACTAGTTAACCACGTTTAGACTTTGCCAGGCAGGCCCTCAAAATGAAAATGGATGGATTTCAAATGCCTACATCAATGTGCTTTTGATTCTGTGTCATCAAGCATCACATGGAAATGCACTGATCATCTTATCAATAATTAGAATATCAAAAACAAACATTAATTTCGTCATCTTGACACTTAGTGGATGCATATTAGTCATGATTCTGTGCATTATAAATGCAAATGTCTTATTATACATCACATTATTTTGACATATTTTGCGTGTTTATTTTAGGTCTCTCAACTTTACATTTGATATTTATTTAAATATAAGCTGCCTGTCACGCTCTTGACAAATTAATTAAAATGATCTTGAAACATTGCTATAATTTTTGTCATTTTAAATGAGAGAAAAAGAAGATGGAGATGTCTTCACTGTCTAATAACATTTAATGCACTAGTGGTTAAAATCATACAGCCCAGTGAGGTTTAAAGAAATCATAGGAAGCCTTGACGAAGGTGATGGCTTGTAGCATCTTTATTTCACAAAACATCTATCTATATTCATTACTGGGTTTGATCCAGGAGGCCTTGTTGGAATCTGGAGGCATTATGCTGGCCACTGCCGCACTGCCGGCTGGGTAACACACAGTGTCGTGGTGAGGAACTGGCTCCTTTTGTCACTGCTGTTAGCATTAGCCAGAGATTTGCATATATTTCTCTTGGAAGCATTAAAGAAATACAAAAAAAGACTAATTCACTATTGAAAGTCTCCCTTGCAAGATTAAAAGAGACCCATTAGAAATGTGTAGCTGCTCAAGTAGTTTTTATTTCATTTTTGTGTCGTCTTCTTCTTTTGTTGAGGGCTTTGATTATTCGCCATGTTGGCAGAAAGAAATTAAAAAGAAACAAATCCCTTGAAAAAAGAGAAACAGCTTTTCTAATATTACTCTGTTTTAAAATTAACTTTCTTTACTTTGTTTCTGTAGCTTCTTTTCTTAAAGTTATCTATAAATAGAAATTTTACATTTGGGAAGAATAGCTTGTAATTTTGCCGGAGCTGATTTGGGATTATAAAGAAACGCCCAAAATACTGCATGTTATTCATTAGGTGGTTTGCTGGAGAAGACACCTTGTTTAACAAGAAGTAACAATAATTCGAATCTTTTTTCGGACAAATATAAGATTGAACTTTTTGTCACTTCTTCATCTTCGGCTCTCGGGCTGCCACAGTGGAACAGAACGATGCAGCGTACAGAGTGAGAACCCCTGAATGAGACCTGAGAACACGTGAACAGCACTCCCAGGTGGAGTGCCCACAACGCTTATCACTCTGACCTGAATTCAATGACGACGGACAATTTTATAAACAGCTGGGGATCAATCAAAGCCCACTTGAAATATGCCACCTGCCACTTTTACATTAGGAAGCATGCTGTTCAAAATGGAACACTTTCACTTGTATTTGTGATTATTTTACAGGCAAACTTGGTCTCCTCACGGGGCCTCGAGTGCCAAATGATTTATTCCTAGTTCCACCCCCCTCCTCACTGCCACCTCCACCCTCCAGAACTGTGGTGAAAAGGGGTTGGAGGGACGGGGTAAGATTTACTTTAAGTTGTCTCTAAGCCTGAGGAGGCAGTCAACAAGGGAAGGATAGATTTAGTATTTGTATTTAAGCTAAAATCCTTCGCCCATCACTTACCACAACCATCATCCCACCGCAGTTTGTTGTCTGCCGAGCGCGGTGGGTTTGCATGAATTTATGATGCCATTAGTTTTAGACACTTTTAAGAGAGTGAAGTGGAGAGAGTGTTTATTGTCTGTGTACTCTCGAGGGGGAGACCCGTGTGCATACAGCGTCCTGTAGCAGGTCAGAGGCACTGAAGTCCCTCCTCTCAGGTACAAGTCGATCATCTACCTGTCCCCACATTGAGCCAGGAGTCACTCGTCTCCCAGCAGGTGTCAGTGTTACTACTGTGTTTATCACCATTGTAACACAAAGGTAGATACATCTTCTGAGCACTCCTTATCCACTTTAATTCATTTGAACGTCACTTTATTAAATAGGCTCTGACTTTGTGCACAAAACAGTTGAAGTAAAATCTTGTGTCATAACTATCATCTCTTCTGCCAGAAAAAGGCATATTTTCCCTCACGGTTCAGTAGGCGTGCTGCTGTAACGTTATGAAATCACTAGACAAGCTCTGTTTTTTTACTTTAGTGAGCTGGATTGACTCTGTGTTTGATTATAGGGCTTAAAGAGAATCTCTAAAATACAAATAAATAAAGAAGAAATCCACAGTAGTGCTCATTACATGTCTGCGGTAGAGCTTGAACTTCTCATTACACTGCGAAGAAAATGAGACAAACATTTCCACTGGTCAGTGGTGTCGAGAGTTGCACCCAGACGACCGAGAAGTGAGTAGAAATGAGTGGAATTCAAGTGGAGCCACGGGATGAAGCAGATGTGTTGGCCCTGGTGTTAATGTGAGTTGTTTCAGCCAGACTCTTAACTCTCCCCAACACAGTGAGCTCGGTCTTCCCCCATCTGGTGGGTGGAGTGTCAGTCCTCCAGAGTAATGTTCGACACGAGGTCAGCAGAACGCCACAGACTCGCTACATATGCTCGGCAAACTGTTGCTGCTGGTCAGGAGAACATACGTTATAATCCAGATTAAACTGGATAATTAGCTCTTTGTGAGTCATTAATTCCGGCAGGAGAAGGGGGCAGAGTGGGGGGGGGGATAAATAATGTGACGATGTCTTGTGACACGGTGCTAAAAAATGGGCATCTTTCCAACAGCCCATTTCACCTCTTCTAAATTGGCCTCATTGTAGATGAAATATTAAATCGCCAGCCCGGCTGTTAATGCTGACTTTTATGGATTGGATGCTGTTGTACTTAATATACCGGTTCAGTTGTCCCTTTTATTCCTCGGCACTGTCCTGTCCGGCCGTGATGTATTGCACGAGGAGTGAACCCACTGGTAAGCAATGGGGTTTCAGCCCGTGTGAGGCTCTCTGGCACAGGTCCAGGCGAGGAGAGAGAGAGAGAGAGAGAGAGAGAGAGAGAGAGAGAGAGAGAGAGAGAGAGAGAGAGAGAGAGAGAGAGAGAGAGAGAGAGAGAGAGAGAGAGAGAGAGAGAGAGAGAGAGAGAGAGAGAGAGAGAGAGAGAGAGAGAGAGAGAGAGAGAGAGAGAGAGAGAGAGAGAGAGAGACGTCTGAAGCTGTGTTGTCAGAGACGTGTCCTCTGCTTTATATTATCACCTTCAATGCAAGGCCTCTGTATTGGAGTGCATTTCAAATTTCATCATTTTTGTTAGAAAACAAACCAACTGAAATAGAGTTTAAAAAAGGGAAACGATAAACAAATTTGCAAATATATTAATGTATACATCTATGTCTATACAGAGAGATATACACAAATAACAGATTTTTTAGCATGCACATTGTGGAGCAGAGTATTCCTTCTGAAATATGGTCGCACAAAAAATGTATGATTAAACTAAGGATTTAATTGTTTATAAATACACACTTTAATGTATTTTTCCTGTATATCTAACACTAACAATTAAGCTAATGGCCATAAACAGTACTATTGGCCAATGTTATAATATGTCTAATGTGATACTGTTAACTTGATAAACATAAACATGTTGAGGGAAGGATGAGAGTCACACAATTAAAACACAAATGTAATATTGTATTATTAATGTTATGCACTAACCTATCCATACATAGGATCCATATATTTAGATGTGTAGGTATTTACACGAAATCCGATGCAATATGTGTGAATGCTACGATAATTATTAATAATTAATAGTTACTGTGTTCTAATCCAGGTTGACCGATAATCCTATGATTTTAGTCTTTATTTTTTGTATCACTTTCAACACCATATATTACTGCTGTATGCATTTACACATGCTAGTATGCTAAACATTTGTATTTAATAACAAACAGCAGTATTAATTTCCAACAGTTATAATTAAAACATGCTAACTTCAAGCATCTGCTCGCTAAAAATACATTTTTACCACATGAGCATTAAATGTCTGTTTCATCATGTCCTCATCACATCTGCATCCCACCATCAGTAACTTCATTAACTAGTGGACACCAACCTAAAATCAGATACACTGTGTGTTTAGGTCTGTCTGCTGTGCACAGTGCTGATGTGCTTTGGACATTTCAACAGACAATAAATCTTTGCCTTTAATAAGAGACAATAGATAATTTCATGGTTCAGAAGAGGACTGAAAGTAACTTGATGCTCTCAATTAGTGTCAATGAAGATGCCATTTGAAAACTGATACTTAAAGTAAAAAAAATTATCTTCTTTTTTCCTTTGATTACAGCGCTGTGAAATATCCATCATCAAGACCGTTCAGGTGTAAAAATGCTATTATCATCAGGCTTATTCACAACCGGATGACATGATTGGTAATCAGCTTTGTAGGAGAAAAATATGTTTAGGGTGAATAAATGTAATATAGTACATGGGGGATTAGTTTTTACACATTTTATTAAGTCAGTCTAAGGAAAATAGATATACAACAACAAAGCAGAAATCTGGATTAAACAGAAGCAGTCATTTCTCTAAAATTATCACTTAAAGTTTTAAGTTTGGATAAATCACTAAACCTAACACACTGCATAACTGAAATTCACGAATAGAAATTTTAAATTGAATAAATGGTGCGCTATTATTGGATGCTGGAAAAAAAAAACATCTGTCCCCTCAGAAAGATAAACCTGAAACTATAAATGGGCCCTGATACAAATAGAGGTTGGTTAAAAAAGGAAAACGAGGGGTCAGCTTTAACTCTGTGGCGTTCTGGTGGAAGAAATGTAGCCGTTCAGGAGCAGCCAGGACTCTCCTGAAGAAGGACGTCCCCCCTCAGCATCATCCAGAGTGGGGGGAGGAAGTGGCTTTTTTCTCTGCCTCGGAGGAAGACGTTGGCCAGAAACCATAATGCCTGCAGCCCGGAGCAAAGCCCCCTAAAATATTCATCACATAACTTTTCCGTGTGGCTATATGTTTTTAGCAGATGGTTACATTTTTGAGTGGAGAACAAAGTTGTTAAAGGAATATGATTTCACTTGTTGCCATGGGAACAGAGATGGATGAAGATGTTTCATGGTTCACTGGTTGCCTCGTCTCTGCTCCTGTGTGTGTGTGTGTGTGTGTGTGTGTGTGTGTGTGTGTGTGTGTGTGTGTGTGTGTGTGTGTGTGTGTGTGTGTGTGTGTGTGTGTGTGTGTGTGTTTGTCTCTGGGTGAATCCGCACATGTCTCAGTTTGTCTGTAAGCCTCTGAGTGTACCTACTCTAAAACTGTATATGTATGTGCATGCGTTCGCATAAGGAAGTGATTTATACAACTATTGCATTTCAGATTCTGCTGTCACTTAATTTATTGCAAGGATTTTATGCTAAGTTACTCAGTGAAAGGTCAGTGCAGTTCCAAGACAGGATCATTTCCTAATACACTATTACAAGAAGTATCAAGCCGCTAGTATTATAGAAATAATATAGGCTCTTGTCACAAGCTCCATTCAGGCCGTGATTTATTTTGCTCTGCGATGGTGAAGTGGTGCTCATTTCACAGTGTATTAGCTGACTGTCTAAATACTGATGATTCAGTAGCATGGCCACTCATTTTCACATGACACATGAAAGGACGGATCTGTCGATAAATGCGACAATAACGGCAGGCCAAGTTATCTGGTGTCGTCTTTTTTCTTGCTGTATTTCAAAACGAGTGTTCTTCCATTTGAGAGGAGCTAATTAGATTGTGTGAGTTTCATGATATGGGGTCCTACACATAAAAGCCCTGCTGTGGAGATGAGCAACGGCTGCCCGTGCACCAGACAGCGATGATAGTGGAGCCACTCTTTTAATTCCCCTCTCAAAAATCAGATCCTAATTGGCTGTCTGATTTTAGTAACTTGTTCAGCAATTTAAGAAAATTGCCTTTTGAAATGTAACAATTTCAGTGATCTTAAGCGTCTCATTTCTCAGTCTGTGCACTCCACTGAGGGCTGCCTCTTTTCAGGCCTCATCAGGCAGTAATTGAAAGGTCCTCCTTTGCCTGTAAACCACTGACCCCATAGATTCATCATGCGGTTCATTTGGAAGCACGGAAAAGTCTTTATTCAAATCCATCGGGAGACTTAAAGAAGAAAGGAAGAAATGTTTTGTTGGTTATTGGTAAAGTTGCCGCAGGAATCTTTGTGTTAAACATATTTTGATAAAGAATTCTTGATAATCATTGAACAAATTTATTGTCAGCCAATACATCAGAAAGTTGTTGCTCCCTAATTCCTGAATCAGCACCAGCCCTCAAAACATCCACATATCTGGCTCTCCCGTACATATGCATGTGCTGGCACACGGACACATTAGCCTGTTGCAGTGTATTAAATCTAACTTGGCAGCATGCAGACCCAGACACCAGGTGAACAATGTAGTTATTAGAGGAGGCACCTGCAAACTGAACACAGAGCCTTTTATTTTGTTCCTGTGACATGGAGGAAGACAACATTTCCACAGAGGCGTGTACGAGTGGTGAAGTGAAGCTTAATGGGATGGTTTTATTCATCAAGCGAGGTCTGTGCACTCGTCCACTGCGAAACTGCCTTGAGGGACAGTGAGTGATTCCGACCACTCAGCCTCATTATGGAATCATATAAATATTTAAGGGGTTGGAATTGAGGAATAAAGAGGGTAATTGATAGCATCAAAATGGAAGTGTTTGAACCCTGTTGTATTATTTAAATATTTCTAAAAGTGCTGCTACAATATGAGCAAAAATGCTGTAAAACCAATTCAGCCTCTTTTTTTTTTTTAAGTTAAAACAAATTGTTGAGTGCAAATCTAATCATTGAAACACGTTGTGAATGCCATACATGGTCCCAGATAAGAATGATTGGTCACCAAGGGAAAGAAGTGGGGTTTCCCCCCCCCTGCTGCTACTGAAGAGCCACTGGTCATCATTTTATCATTTCTGGGAGAAAGAATGGGAGGAAAAAAAACACAGGCCTATTTGTTTTCATTTCCTGTTTGTTTTAATCTAGATAACCCCACATAGCAAGGGTTGCTAGATTAAGTACTCGGGATAAGGGCAGTAACCTTTAAAGCCTTCACTGTGTGCATGTGTGTGTGTGTGTGTTAATCAGCTGAATAGACTGTATGGAAGGAAAGTGACATGTAAGCATAAATGAGTCTGCAGGCAAGTCGACTCTGAATGATAATGATGCTCAGGAGTTCTACTTAGCATAACATAAGGGGCTGCTGCTTTGCGCTCATGGCATTCTGGAGAACGTAGACAGTGGACTTTGTTACAGAGTAGCACTAATTAGGCTTTACCTCGTTTAGCCAGCGGCTCTACAAAAATCACCGCTGTGGCTCGTTTCTGGATCGTGTGCATGATTTAGCCCGAGCGTTGCATCAGCCAGTTCTGGGGGGTGTGGGGGGGGTGTGGGAACTTAAACTATTACCTGAGAGCAGCATATGGAGAAAAACTAGCCCAGGTGCGAGCAGCCTGTTATTTGATTGTTACCTAGAGATTGATTATCATACAACAAAGACATCGGGATGTTCAGTCTGTTGAAGGCAAAAGCTTCCGATCAATGCAGTTGTTGTTGTTTTTTTCATACGGAACCGAAAAAATGCCAGCACACGGACAGATTGCTAACAGATGCCGGCGCACCTGTAGCTCCTAATCAGGTTCATTTTCTATTTTGGGGGGGAAAAGAAAGGTGTTAGACAAGCAACAGACCTGTAGATCACAATATTATACATGGTGAAATAAAGTGATGGCGACGAGGCAGAAACTTCAATTCATGCTACTCCAACATAATGGTTTTCATTTGATTTAAATACTTTAATAGTAGGAATTAAGTCTGTGGGAAACGCGATGGTGTATATAACAATTTACTGTGTCAACTCCATATTTTTTACACAACAGCACAGACTCATTTCATAAAGAACGCTGCAGAGGATGCAACTGAAAACCTTCTCGGAGGTGAGCTCCTCAGAATCCATTTCAGATGTTTCCTCTTCCCCAGTGAGCGCTGCTGCTAAGGGAGGCGGAGTCTAATGTTACCTGCCCACTCTGATTGGATCAGTGAACCAATTCGCCTCTCTTGATTGATTACTTTATAAACATGTAAAAAAACAACATGAACGTGTTTTTCAATGCATTTTAAGTGGTTTAGAAAACTACAGATATTTGCTGATAAATGTAGTGGTGTGTAAGTGAAAATTACCCAGGAAGAAAATCTACTTGTATAACAGTGATGAAGGAGACCACAAGTAACCAAATACTAAAGAATTATGTGAATTTTTCCTTGTTAAACTCTGTCATATTATTATTTCTATAACTTCTTTCTTGCACTTACGGTTTAGGTAATTCTTTGGGATGCCTCTGCTCATTAGGCTTTGTCGAAGCAAGTGAGTCCACTCGTTAATACAGCCCCATTACTTATAAGTCTCCACATGTCTAAAAATGGACTTCAAATTACATCATTTGTTGTTTGATCACATATTTTCTTTGTGTTACTAAAAGAAACAGTGGGAGTTGCAATGGGTTGTGGAGCTACAGGGGTGTGTGATTAAGCAGCAGGGCCTCAATATACGAAGATGCAGTATCTTGTTGTTGAAAAAAAACAACAACTAATGCACTCACGGAAGCCAGTGAATTTCTTCTTGTGGAGTGCATGTGTTGGTATAAATAGATAGCCAATTTGTAAAATCGTCCGCCTGAACATAAGCATCTTGGGCCACTCTAATTGGTCAATTTCCCGCCTGTATTGAGTGCCTAGATTGATTTATTGCCTTTTTTAAAAGGCCGTGGGGACTCGCGGAACAGCTGTGCCAGCCGTCCGTGCCGGAACTGTTATGAAAACAAGGGGCTGAGTGCTGAGCGTCGGACAGCAGTCACGGCAGCAAATGGCGAGTAGAATGGAGCAGAGCGGCATGGCAGACAGCTGGCAGAGGCAGCGTCTGCTGTCTGGCACCGCTGGAGATGCAGGATTTATTTCAGCAAACACTGCTGAGTGGAGGAGCCATGCCCTGGTGGAGATCTCTCTCCTGCTCTTGCACAAACACCCAACCCAGAATTTGCCTGATTGCTACAATGCCTTAATCATACGAGGGCCTGTATGATTGGAACCAGAGAATAGACATTTTTCATGTCATGATTCCCCCCCTCTTCCCATCCACTTGACATGGAGAAGGCTCAGAGAGAGAGAGAGCGGATTTGAGTGTTCTGTCTCTCGGGGCTTGAGTGATAGCATCCCAACCTGAGAGTATCAGACCGACTGAACCCGGCTGTTTGTGAGCAATCACAGTGATTTACTCTCCTGCCTCTTATCTGGCTGAAACAATTCCATCACACTTTAGATTTGGAATAATATACCCTGAGCTTTGCTTTTTGCTCTTAAGAGTTCCTATGTGTTTAGAAATGTGAATGGTGACGTTGTCGTTTGCTCTCAAGGGGCATTCGGGAGACAAGGCAAAGTACTTTATAGTGAAGGATGTGTAACCTACACACACAGGTGTAACTTACAGTATGACCTCTAACCCGAGCTGGTAGGAGCAGAGTGTAACTACACATGTATGCAGAATACTTGAAAGACTGAGTAGGTGTAATATGTATCTGCTCTGTAAATCAGAAAAATGTTGCCTTAAACACAAGCACATGTCTGTATTTCCTCTTGTTGCAACACATTTTTTCCATCAGGTTTTTCCCCCCCTTTTTTGATTACATTAGGGAAAATAGTTTCCCAGTGATCACTTGTGATACTTTATTTCCACATGTGTTTGTTTTAATCTGAAGAAAAAAGTCACGATGAGGAAAAGCAACAAATAACAGTTATTGTTTGGTTTGGCGACAGCAAAGCGTTCTGTGAAATTTGAGGTAATTCAGTCCGTGTTGAAGCATCTACTATAAGCATCCAAGCCCAAGCAGCCATTGACTCGTTCGCTTGTGAAATGTGAGAGCGGATAGCTAAGTGTCTCCTTTTTGAACTGTGATTCTTAGAAATTCCTGTATTTAGCACTGGGGATTGGGAGCCTGAGTCTTCCACAGGCATTTGAATGTACATTTCGTGAGTTCTCCACTAAGAGCAAAGAAGAGGCAGAGAGACAGACAGAGAGAGGGAGAGAGTATGGGCGAGTGTGTGTGTGTGTGTGTGTGTGTGTGTGTGAAATTGTGTGAAAGAGAGAATGAAAGAGAGAGAGAGAGAGTAATCGCACAGTCTTCATCTAGTACTTAACTTTAGGAAATACGAGTCTGGTTGAAGATGAAAGGGACTTAATCTCAAATGCCTCTCCTCTCCTCTCCTCTCCTCTCCTCTCCTCTCCTCTCCTCTCCTCTCCTCTCCTCTCCTCTCCTCTCCTCTCCTCTCCTCTCCTCTCCTCTCCTCTCCTCTCCTCTCCTCTCCTCTCCTCTCCTCTCCTCTCCTCTCCTCTCCTCTCCTCTCCTCTCTCTTTCTCTTTCTCTGTCTGTCTTTCTCACTGCCTGCTGTCCACTGGGACTGGCCCATTCCTGCACATAGGAGTGCATTATGTAATACCCTCCGAGTCTCCACACCCTGCAGTAATGGTTTAATTAGGGGGAGGGGCAGGCGTCGTGGCATCCCACCTGGCGTCGCCTCACAAACATCCACCTTTCGATCTATCGGTCCGTCCTCCGTGCTCTTGATAAACGCCTCCCGATTGGGATACTTTCTTTGAGCCGTTAGCATTGTGCCTGCTGATGCATACTGTGATGCAGAGTTAGCAGAGCTCGTCTGTTTATTGTCCCCTGTGCAGCCTGTGGCCCCAGCCTCCTATCGTCTTTCCTTTTCCTCCACCAGGCTCTCTCTTTCCCCTTCTCTCTCCACCCCACCCAGTCCCAATAGCCAGCCAGCCAGTGCAGGCGTGCTCAGTCTGTCAACACGTCTGCAGCACATTAAGAGTGTTTTAATGGAAACAGGAGGAACCACACAGACTTGCCGGTGCAGGCCTCAGAAACAGGGGGTTAATACCAGCTTGGCTATGATGTAACACTGTCTGCAACACTTAAGCCTTTCACTGGCTGACGCTGTTTTAATAGATATTCGGTTCCATTCCAGTTCTGCGGATAGTAAACATTTTGAAATTCTTAAGTAAGAGTGTTTATACTTGTAACACTGTGCAGGTTTACATTAGACACTGAGAGATTTCTGTTATTGTATGAGGAAACTAGAGCCACCATTTGTAGTTCAGTGGTCTAAACCACACGCACTGTATACAGAAGAATTATTAGACAGTTTACATTTAATTTTCAAATAGTTTCACTTAATCTATGTCCCCAAGTCTCTGTGTGCTTAATTCTCTTGGATAAATTTAATCAAGCTCTTAAAAAGCCTTAAAAAAGCCTTGTTTCCTTTGTTACTGTAGTGATATTATATCTAATGAAAAGCTGCTAAAATAACTAAGATGATTAGATTGAGAATTCTGGCATATTACCCGAAAGTGGGATTTTGCAATTAATAATTTACCTTAAAGCAGTATCTTATGATGTTTAATTTGATTTTGAGAAAGTTACCATCGCATAAAGAAGGGTAATTGTTGAATGGCAAGATTATGTTCTTCAGAAATTTAAAGAAAGTTAATTTTTTCTGTTTGACAGATGATCTGATGCTATCAACAGTTTATTATTTCGTCAAATGTGTTTTAACAAACGTTTAATTGATACCCTGTTGTCTGGCAAAGCATACACGCTGGCATTCAGGCTCCAACATACCCACTCCGTGTTGTTTGAGCGTCTGGGACCGACCATTCCCCACTGACTGACCGTGCACTGTTTGTACTAGTTGATCCTTAACAGGGGATATTCTACCAAACAAGAATGTTGAAGAGCTGAAGGAGGAAGTAAATCGTCTGAGTGAAATGTCTGATTCTTTGCCCTCCATCTTAAGCAAAACCTCTCAGTGATGTTGTACAAAAAATACAATGCAATCTCTCATAAAGGATATAAATATATGTCCCCAAATATTGTTGTAGTATTGAAGTATTGATACTGATATTGATAACTACTATTTATATTCCAATGCCTTTTGATACCACCTGTTTAAAGCGATACAATCTCTGTTAATGTCACTCCCAATAGTATCTATAAGTGCAGAAGCAGATTTATCCAATGCTTGGTTAAAGAAACAACTTGAAGGAAAATCAACCGTTCCTCAACCTGTGGCTTTTTGCAGACTGGTCTGGCCACTGTTTTTTGTGTACATCCATTCGCTACTTTATTAATTAAATAAATATGTCTTGCTTAACATAACTGGTCCTTTTTTTATCGTGGTATCAAAAATCTCAAATTCTGGTGTGGTGACAACCCTACAGAGGACAAGATGCAATCATTACTAGCTAACTCAAATCGGTAAAGCATAATTCCCCACAGAATGAAATACATCTCTGGCGGTCGTAAATAGTTGCTGGTCCCAACTCGTCAAGCAAGCAGAATACAATCCTGCCATCTGCATATAGAGCACATCAACTGTGACCCAAGCCTGATATGAAAAGAGCTGAATTTGATATTTTATCTTCTTGTACGTTTAATGTTAACCCTAATAACCACATAGATGTTATGTTTATCAGGCTGTTGCGACTCAAAACATTGGCCTACGTGACACTGAGTGAGTGAACATCAATTGATAGATAAGAGAAGCAGAAGTCGTTTGACTGTCTGACCTGAGTTTGGCTCCTGCTCAAACATCTTCTGCTGTAGGGAAGAAAACACCTTCTTACACAAGTTTATTTCAGTTCCATCATTCACCTGCTCTGAATTGTATACATGTCTGCTGTCTGCGAGCTGTGATGAGGTGGCTGGGGTGAAGAAGTGGGGATGTTTTTGCGACAGCTGTCATCAAATATTATAACTGTGGGATGCACGCTCTTACTCTTTCTTTTTTTTTTTTCACAGAAATATAGAAAGTATCCAATAGTCTCTCATCATCCTTAAGTTAGGATGCATGGTAAAAGTTCAGGACTTGAGAACTTCAGGAAAGAACACCTGGGTCTCATTTGACCTGGCCTGGTTGTGCAGTTCCGTGTGTCTTGTGATGTATAAGTGTTTTGCTAATATGATGTATTATCACAAAGTTGAATTGTGTCTTGTTTGTGTTCTGAGCCCTCCAGTGCTCTCCATGTGAAGGGCTTATCAGAGAGGGTTGAAATCTGCCTCTCCCAGGAATAGAGACTGTCCTTAGGTCAGGATTCACTCTACTCCTGGCACAGACACATGCACATAAACAAATGCACATTTTGCATAGGGGTTAACAACAGGCACTTCTTTTGCTGCTCTTACTGTCCTGGAGGGCTGGAAAGAATTAGGAAGAATTTGATAATGACTTATTAAAAAATGTGGGTGAATAAATTAAGTGTGTTGTGTAGCCATTAGATGATGGGAGCTATTATGTTAAACGTTTTGATTTGTGAAGTGGGGTGTGGACTTGCTAATCCAGAGACAGTTGGGGATGCTGGAGGGAGGAATCAAGCCATGCATTTAATATGAGAACATTAGGTTAATGTACACAGACGGGTGCTTCTGAGCAAGAAAAGCCGGGATGATCGATGAACTCCAGAAGGAAAAAGTGATGGATATGAGATTAGCTATAACCCCACAACGCTTAAGTAGATCAGAGACTGAGATGTGTTCAAAATCCACAAAATGTCAACAACAGATCATTTTTAGCTATGTTACAGTTTCATCTCTAGAACTCTGATCCAATTTCAAAAAGTATTTCCTGAAACAAGTGAAGATTAAAATTCTATATGTATTTATAGACACATGTTACTGTATTATTGCTTGGCTGAGGCAGGCCAATGAGGATGGAGCATTTCTCCTCAGCATTTTCCAGGCCTGACTTCCAGACTCCGTCTGAGACTGATAAATCACCCTGTCCCAGCCCTTCTCCTGTGTTTTCTTTTCAAATGTAGAATCGATGGATTTTTCCTTCATTTCATTGACCTGTGCATAATGGTGCTCTCACTCCTCTACCATTGGGAAGGAGCCCAGCACTGCAGACGTGCTTGCCCAGGCAAAGACAGGCGGCCTGGGCTTTGTGTTGCTTATTGTTCAGCCTGGAGAAATTAATGTGCTGTGAAATTAGCATTTTATCTGACTGCAGATACAGTAATGGAGGCAATTAGAGTGCAGGGGAGAAGCAGTGCTCGGGGTAGTGGAGAGGTAAGGGACAATCCTCGAGGTGCAGGAGCCCAGCGGTGAGTTGCACAGCCGGCCTCACAGATAACACAATCACCTCCGTCTGGCGAGCAACACAGTCTGACTAGAATGTCTGTTGGTTAATAAAGAACACATTTGTTGTATGAAATTACACAATGCGTCATTTATATTAACTAACTGGGAAACCACACTGGAATGACAATTACTTTAATGAAATATCTTTTTTTCAAATATTAGCAGCACAGGTTGATCTTTCTTTTCATTTGAGTAGATTTTTAACATTTTCTGTGGATTTGAAATGACTGCAATGGGATCGAAGTGTGAAGCAATGGAATCAATGCACATTTTGAGCTGGGATCATTTTTCACCAGTTATTTTCAGACATGACATTGTGTATTTCCAGCTGCAGGGGCACATTGTCAACTCTCTTTATCACGTCTCCAGATTGAAATTGATCTCTCTGATTGTGAGCCACGGGCAAGGAGATGGACCTTATCAGATGCAGAGGAGCTGCCAGGGTGCTGTGTTGTCACCTAAAGCCTTGTAGATTGTTTATTTATTCTTCAAAAGACTCTCTGATGTGATGCTGGAGGGCCGACACTAACTTAATACTATGTTTAATGCTGTGAGCTTAGAGACAACTGTGCTGTACCAACCTACAGTATGATCCTGTTCAGGTCTGCTCAGGTCGTACCCGTCTCTGCTCTTTGCCCATAGAGCATTATTAGACACTTGTGCGGATATTGCATTCCTGTGCTGTAATGTACTTATGGAACTGTATATCCCTCCGGCTTCCCTCAAACATCCTGTCAGGGTCTGAGTCAAATATTGACACAGCTTATAGTTACAACTGTAAAAGTCCTTCAAAGTTCTCAGTGTAAAGAATAGATGAAGTGTTTTTTGCTGTGGCCTACATGACCTCCTGTGTGGTTTGTGTGTTTAGCAAGAGCACAGACAAAATGGTGTACAAAGACGTTTAGATCTTTTTAGTGTATTTTTCACCACAGAATATCTCCCAACGGTGAGCTGAAGCTCGGCTTCCAAATCAAAATTCAGTTTTTCACAAGAAAAAAACGTGAATTTAAAGTTGGTTGTTTTTCACCAGTCACCAGAGATCTAATAAACTGGTGTCTAGTTCTCATGCGATCACAAGGGTAATTATGGGAACGTGAACCTCCTTTGAACCTCCTCTCTTGTTATTACAAATTCTCACATTTTCTGCAAACGTGGTTTCATCCAAGTGTAACAGAAACTTTTTTTTTTTTTTTTTGTCTAAATCTGTTGGGGCGAAGCCAGCCACCCACCTCCAGTCCCCCCTCTGCTTTTCTGAGTAAAGACAGCATGACTTCTGCAGTCAGAGGATCACGCCCAATAAGAACATTATCCCAAAGAGTGCACTGGGCTGGCAAGAGTCTGAGATAATACCCCTTCCTCTTAAAACTCCACCAGCTCGGCTCACAAAGTAGAGGCAGAGACAGGGAGACCTTACCAAATGATACCCCACAGCACCCATGAAACCAATTGTTCCCCCGCCGCCTTGTGCTTCAGGGAGGAAAGCGAGGGGCTAGCTGGATGTCTGCATAATATCCTTATTCTAAAACATGAGGGTGTAGTCTGTGTGTCCATTAGTGTCAACACGCCAATGCTAAATGGGCCCGGGCTGTCTTTTCTTTCTAGCCGCAGTGCTTCTCTGTCTGTGGGGACTGGGGTAGTTGGTCCACAGGGTATTATCCATTCTGATTGGAGGGCCGTGCCGCCTCTGAGGAGAGGGAGATAGATGAGGACACGCCACAGTGCTGAGGTATGTGTATGATTAGAGAGGCAGCTCTGATACCTGTCACCGGCAGCATGTTTACGTGCTAAATGACGCTGATCAAATGGATGAGTCGCAGCGGTGCAGCGGATGAATGAGAGGTCTTAAGCAGCCATTTACAATGTCTTCGGTGTGAGATTAGCCACATTACACACTGATACTTAGGAGCGACACCTATTTTTTTTGTCTGATCGAGCTCGTCTTGAAAATACAAATGGGATTCCTCCCACTCTCTCCTTTACCGCTGGTCATTGTGAGGTGGATGGAAAGGCTCCCTCCTCATTAAGGCGAGAGTTGGAGCGGGCAGCATTACACAACCCGAGTTATCTGCTCAACGCTGGCAGGAGACAAACCCCTCTTTTTAGAGCCCAAGCCTTCCCTGTGCTCCCTCACTGATTTCAGACCAGGTGCTGTGGCTCAGCCAGACGTTCAGCTAGCGGGCCGAATCTGTCCCGAGTCCAGCGTCATCGGAAGGCCCCTCGGCTGAACGCAGACTTGGCCCACGGCCTCACATCTTGTCTGAGTTAACAACACAAGTTGAATGGCCTGTTTACAATCTCCACAGCAGGGGCAGAAAACCTCACTAAATCTGTCTGGATGGCTGTCAGATGTGGAACAGATGTGCTGAAATGGAGGAAATTATGTCACTTCTTTTTCCCGTCTCTCATGTGACCACGATGACTAAAGAGCCGTGATCAGGGTGATGTGATTACGCCGAGGGAGACTCGCACCGCGCTGACAGTTGTGCCTTGTCTGTTCTTTCTTTCTCGGCTTCACGAGGCACAGTGGGAGCAATGTTCCTACATGCATCACAATGCCCTCTACAGGTGTATGGTGGTGTATGTTCCTGCCATCCTGACTGAACCTAATTACTCCACAGCCTTTACTGTGTCTGATGGGTAGCACCGATCAAACATAGCTCTCTTTACTTAACTGGAAAATTCTGCAGATGTTTCCTGTGACAAGACCCTTAAGTTCTGAAAGAGAGCAGATGAAGATGTCTGTGCTCACAGTCGCATGCAGCTAAGTACCAAGGCCACCTGGGTAAAAATTCCTTGTAAACATTGTTGCTCCTGAAAAGAAACAATAAAGTGGTCGGCCAGCTTGTGTCAACATTAAAAATGTACTCTGTCAAAGGTAAAAAGAACAGTGTGGTTACTTTACCTCAAATATTGATTCACTCTCATGGCCTTTGAAAGCCTTGATGTGGACTGCTTGGAGGGGTAAAATATAGAGTAATGCTTGTGTGTGTGTGTATGTCTGTGTGTGTGTGAGTGCGTATGTGTGTCAGTGAGTGAGTGTGTGTCAGTGAGTGTGTGTGTGAGAGGGAGAGTGGGACAGAGAGGTACCTGGGTCACACCTTTCTAACACTCTAGGCCTCACTCTGGGATGCTGCATCTCAAGAAATAAGAGTGCACTTACAGGCGGTGCCCAGGGACATCCATCACAATGGCAACGATATATATACACACAGCCATATATCCATTAATATAAGAAAGAATGGAATATGACTCTAAAGACCTTGTCTCTGGATTTTTTAACGTCGCAATCTTTTTTTATCACAACGTTCATCGCTGGTGCAAAGTGTTTGGACGAGTGCGTCGCACAGCCTTCATTTTTATTAGTTTGTTTTAATGCATCTCCTCTCTCCGTCTCCTAATGGATGAGAGCGCTCATGTTTGCTAAACATGTACAATGTTTCAATTATAGTGGTAATTTACCTCATGCACTGCGAGGGGAAGCAGATTATGAGTGCATGGAGAGACGAGACGGTTTATAATGAATGTTAGGTGTATTGCCCTGCATGTTTTTCTCTCATGAGCTCATGTTTCACTCACCGTCCCCGTGTGATCGCTACAGACATGCAGACAATGAGCAGACCCAGAGACCAGACATAATGAGAGGATTTTGTGCAGAGAATTTTTAAAGCTTACGGTTTAATTAAAGTATTGCAATGGACAATAAGGGCGTTGTCAATTTTTATTTTTTGTGCATCTTTTTTCCCCTTCGTACATGCTGACATGTTGAGATGTTTCAACAATGAGTCTATACCTTCGTCTTTTGGATATTCTTAAATCTCTAATCTTATTAATCTTTTAAAAAAAAGAAGGCTTTTTGCCGCAGGCGGCAGAAGAGGAATTTGTGTTTAGTGGATTCCTGTTCCCAGATGAGGAGAGCTAAATGAGTTTGGAGGCTTCCTGAATGCTCTATAATTGTGATGAGGCTCTGTTCCTCTGAACAATTAAAGATGCAGGAGCCCTGTCTCTTCTGAGATCCATCCCAGATCACTATCGTCGAGTCTGCCCGGTAAATCACACACACAGTGCAGTGGGATGATGACCACCCGTCTCTTCCCGCTGCCCAGCTACTTCTTTAAGAGGAAATCTCAAGGTCGGCATTGTGCCCAACGCTATGGTCAATTTATTACTCACTGTCAAAGCATTAGAGGGTAGAAACAGAGGACTTGCCACTCTCCCCAGTGGTCCAACCCCCCTCTCTTCATCTGCTGCTAGTCTCACATATCAGGCTTTTATTTGTCCCCTCAGAACAAAGCGGTGAACAAAGCTGCATAGCTTTCTGTGGAGCTGTGTAGCTATGCTAATGTCTCGAGGCTGGTTGCATTCTTAGTGAATGGGTGAGCAGAAGAGGTAAATAAGCGTGTCTGGATGAGAGGTGGGGGCCAGCGGGTGAAAGAGATTAAGTAATAGACTATTCCGAGGGTCAGCCCATGTGAATGCAAATATTTATATAAGTGATTAAAATACCCTCCCCACATCCCGCCCACTTCATTTAAATGAGGAACTAAACTGTAAAACGATTCATCTCCTTAAGGCAAGTCTGAAAGAGGAGGCAGGAAGAGGCATTTGTGGGTGGAAAAAAAGGAGCAAACAAATAGTGACGTAAATCTGACTCACTCGTCTTTTGCCTTCACAATGCAAAGATTAGAGCAGCAGGCTCTTTCGGGGATGCAGATTTCATCCTTTGCTTTTCTTAGACTTTCATCCTCAGTGACGAGTGTGTGGAATATCACACTGTCACAGCCATTTCTTCAAAGGTTCGGAATGGCTAATCTTGCTAGCAGTTTTGCTATCAACATTTAATTCTACCTCTAAAATATACACGTGAACTTTTTGGTCGATCGTGCTTTGATAAAGAGCAGAGTTGTTTTTTATGTACATAATTAGGAGGCTGTGTGTGTGTTAGACCTTTAGATCAGAGGGAGGATCACACAAATCACATTTCTTTGTGTATTTTTCTCAAGATGTGTGTATAATAATCCCTTTTGTGAGTTTGTGTCAACAATCGTGCTTTCAACTAAAGGGTTGAATGCGTCCTCTTGATGCGGGCTGGGCCTTTCAACCTCACATAGCACAAGATGTGAGCGCTCCACATATTAGTTTTTGTGTTATCCTCGACAACATTTATCTAATCAAAATTCTCATATCATCATATCTAGTGATTTCTTCGTATGATGGGCGCAGCGAATGGATTCTCGAGTTAGTTTTAAACCGTGACCCGCGGCAGTTTGTCACAGAACCAATCAGGTTTGTCTCAGTCATCTCCTCATCTGATAACGCAGGGGGAATCCTGAGGTGCAGACACTTTAACATGCAGCTGTCTAGATCTGTGTCCTGCTCTAATTGAAATCAGGATGCGATAACATGCTTATTATGAGAGGAGGTCTGCAGAGATGGACTCGAGCCAAGGCTCTTTCCAGGGGTTTTGTCTTGATGTAATGTTGATGTGGCAGCCTTGACCACATTTCTTTAAAAAATGTAATCAGAAATCAATGTTTTCTAAGTATTTCATCTTAAAACACAAAGGCAGATGAGTTGAGTCTGTGTACAGGTGTCTCCAGTTGCATCTGAAGCTTATTAGCCTATCACCATAAAGCAACAACATTGTTCCCAGTGCGCAGCGTGGAACAATCCTCTTTTTACTATTATGCCTTAATAAAAGCTTTGTTTTAAGATACAGTCCTGTTAATCACCTTTAGCGAATAGATTCATCAAACCTTTATTATTATTTATTATGAACATCTGCTGTATGAATGAATGTATGGTTGAAACTCTGACACAGAATGACTCACATGACCATTGACCTGATGATAAAAACATTTTGGAGGGCTTTGCAGCTGCATGTTCATCTTAACGTAAACAGTCAAATGACGATGTGATTATTGATCAGTTGTCTGGTGAGATCAATAGTTCAACACTACATATGTGCAAAATAAAATCAGAGTTTTTTTTATGTTTGCAGCTGGTCATATTTATCAGCAGAAACACATGTTCATGAAAAAATAAGACCATTTAAAGTTTAGGTTCAACAAATGTATGGTTGTCAAGAAGGTTGTCAAGGTTTCGAATAATCCAGAAGAGATTATAATTTATTCAGTTATCATTATGCCTTGTTGCCACATAAAAAGAAAGTTTTTGGTTCAGTCGAGGGCCTTTCAGTGTTAGCATGTTCTCCACTTGTCTGCTTAGGTTTTCCATAGCTTCCTCCCACAGTCTAAACACACACTCAGATTAGGGGTAGGTTAGGGAAATCTCTGAATTGACCATTAGAGTCAAATGTGATAGTGAATGATTGTTTGTCTCTATGGCAGCCCTGACATGCTAGCGACCTGTCCAGGGTGTTCCCCGTCTCGCCCAATTTTAGCGGGGGATTGGCTCCAGTGCCAGAATGACCCTTACAGGATAGGCGGTATCAGGATGGATGAATAGATGGATGGATGGATTTACACACTTTCTGCCAATTCAATTGTCTTCCTTCTTAAATATGTTCTCGCTGTTGTTAATCTCTTTAACTATGTCATGAAACAAATATGGAGGTTTAATGTTTTATCCGTTCAAATTAGTTCAACTCCATTTTTTTCTAATCACTTCTATGACATTTGATTTCTAAAAAGTAATGTGTGAAGTTTTTTTTTTTTAAATATCACTCAGCGTGTTGCATTGACGTAGTCTCTCCTTTAAGTGAGTGCTGGAGCAGGTCTCATGTATCAACATCTTGAAATAATGAGTGTAGTCACTCACAAAGGAAAACCCTGCTGTTTACTCAAACCAGGTTGACGCAGAAAGCATCGATTCCTTCATGCCTCATCATCAGAGCTAATTACACAATACTATGCCAGCTCCTCGGTAATGGCTCTTAGATAAACCAGACAAATTGATGTAAAATATAACTGTATTGACTGAAGAGACAAAACAATACTTCCAATATAATTTAAGCTGTAACTAACAGGAGCCATGGCTGTCACTGAAGCACTTTTGATAGTGTTTTAAGCAGTAATGCTTTTGTTGGCACTGCATGTACTTTATGCTGGAAAGAGTGAGATGGACAGTGAGCGAGCTGCATCATGAGCTCAGCACGGGAAAGTCTTTTGGACTATCTGATGTCAAAAGGAATTATTTCATTTCCTTCTTCTAGGCCCTTTAGTGGTCATCAGGGAGCATTAGACATGGCTCTGCAAATCCCTCTGACTTTGGTGCGGCTGCAGCTTTGCTTCTCTGCCCACACCTTAAATCAACTCTGTCGATCTCAGACATCGCTGTGAATCTACTCCGTAGGCTGATGACAACTGTTTCTACATCATCTCTCTGTTCCTACATTGCTAGCAGTCAGATAGATAGATTATTGGTAACAATACTTTTCAGAGCAGCAGCTTGATAATATAACTGATAATCTCATGCTTTTTACATTTACCATCTACGCTATCTATACGTAACCACATGGTTTTCTGTCAAACCCTTTTCTTCATGAACTCCAAATGTACAAAGTGTACTTCCTCATACAAACAAATAGTCGATTATATGATTCAATTATAAAACCAGGACTTGGGACCAGCCTCATTAAACTTGTCAAAACTTCTCAGATGTAACAGTGGGCAAACACAACATGTTCTTGTTACTTTATTGACGTGATTTTCATCAGTAAAGGACTTTTCAAGTTAGAGTCTACAATAAACAACCCAGGCAAATGGCCGACTATGCAAACAAATATTGCATATTTACCATCAAACCCCAACAATGTTCAAGCAAACTCAAACTTTTGCTCAAATTCAAGTTTATAATTTAAATTTGGATTATTACCTGAAAAGCCTTACATGCTGTAATGTGTTGAAAAAACCCCACTTCATACTGTCCATAGCTGCAGCTCCTCTTTTCAGCCTCTGTCTGAAACACTTAGTTTTAGCTCCTGTCTCTTTAATGCCCAGTCTGCTCTGACTGGCCAACTTGGCTCACTCTGCTGTGATTGGGCAACTGCTTTCAGTGCATGTAGTAGACCCTCTGTTCTCCCTTTAGCTGGCTTCGCTTGACGTGCCAGACTAGCTGCTACGCAGACTACTGGTCAGACTATTTGTCAGACAACTGAGGAAGCGTTTCAGGAGTGGCAGGAGCAGTACTTCAATCAGTTGAGTCATACAAAATACGGATTTTTACACCAAATGGAATGGAAAGCATAATATGTCACCTTAGATAAAGTCGCCAGTACAATACTATGTTGATCAAATCAGGAACAAAATGCTCAAAATCCTTTATTTTCATGACTCAATTGATTCATCAATAATCACAGCTGGAAACAAAACGAATGAAACAGAATTTGATTTACCATGATAAATTATGTTTTATTTAGCTGCTTTACTGTATTGCCATTGAATTGCTTTAAGAAGCAGTGTTATTATTTGTCAGTCTTTCTCAGTGTCCAGTCTATGAATCGTATCATCCTGTAGTCTGGCTGTTAGCAAGAAAGTCAACAAATTATTTGCAGTATTCCTTTATTTCAAACCCTTTGCCATCATTAATATGCTGTGTTGCTAAACGATTTGACGCGTTGTCTTGTTTCAGGGACAAGTCAGACAAACACCTTTTCACATTATCAAGACATTCACAGCTGGTGAGAATGGAACTGGCCAAGATAATTTCCACTTGTTAATTTGCAGCGATGACAAGCTTGTTACTTTGTCTCCCATTATTATTCACTTCTGCACGGAGCGTGGTGAGTATGAGGCTGATCGGGTTGGACAAATACAGTACAATATGTTGACAGCAGCATCACTCTGTCATGGCGGCATAAACGAGACCCTTTCCCTGCTCACCCCCCTGCTGAGTTTCCATCACACAGCAGCGGCCACTTCTAACACTCCATTTAGACTCAAACTGTTTGGTAGGTTAAACCTGTGTTCTGAGGGTTGGTCGAATGGCCTATATAGTTGTGTATTTGCCATTAACCAAGGTGATCCACAGGGTCTTTAAGAGTAAAAAGAAAAAGTAATTTCTTTAAACAATCTTAAATATATTAAAGGTCCCCTCTATTCCTTCATATTTGCTTAACATAAGAATTCCATTCATTATGGTCATACAGCTCTTACATTTAACTTATTGAAACCTGCTGGCACCCTCTTAATAGTTTTTGATGTATTCATTGTTAATATGTTATTCCTCAGCAATGCAAATAGAACCAAAATGAAGGTTTGTGAGCATTAAAAGTATTTGATTAATCTATGATGGCAGTGTTTTACAACATGAAGAAGTCCTAGTAGATTTTACTGTCAGTAGACCCGCATCATATTGTACGTGCATCCGAGGGATATTGTAGTGTCACAGCATATGTAGTGTTTCTACCTTGCATGGTGGCTATTGGCATTGTCTGCTAGCAGTGGAGCTATGGGGCTCTCATTGCCTGTAGCACTGCTATAATCCTGCTTTTGAAGAGGATCTGTTCAGGGGACTGGAGACAAAGCATTCTGCAGAGGGTATCAAGTGTCCGCCACCAAAGCCCAGCTCCCTAGGCTGCCCTCCAGGGGGTTTCCTGTGAGCTGCAATGAAATCAAGGTGAGGGCAAAGCGTGGTCTTAAGGATTTGAACCCGGCTTCCGGAAGGTTTCCCGACATTGGCCGAAACAGGGTGAGATCACAAGAGCCGCCACTCGTTCAGTCGGTGTTTCACAAGGTCAACACAGTGACTTCTGACGTGGTTTGTTGCATTTTTTTTTCTGGCAGCAATGCTCCACTGACCTACTTCCTTTTAATCCCTCGATGTGACTTTAATTGACTAGAGGGAGGGGCAGGGAGGAGCGAGGGGAGTGTCTGTGTGTTCTAGGAGGGGGCAGCGAGTGCAAGAAGAGGGGCGGGAGGCGGGATGTTGAGTGAAGATAGGGAACACAGGAGCGACCAAGAGAAAGAGAGATTTGAGAGCTTGAGTGATTTCCTGCTGCCACTGCTGTGTTCGGGCCGCAAATTAATTTGATTCTGTTATGTAACTGTAATCATCATCCTCTCTAATCACATCAGCGGCTTTGTGAGACACCCAAAATAGAGGGATTTTGGGCAGGACAGGGGGGCGGGGCAAACTGAAGGGTCTGATAGCTGAGGGCCAAGTAAACGGACTGGGCCCCAGCAGTGAGTGTTTGAGAATGACAGGACATCGTAAATGAGGGGGGCAAGAAAGCTAAACCAATATGATGCAATTCTACAGAAACAAATCAAATGTGTTTGCACAGATTTTTATTGTCTTCACGTCAGATGAAATAAATATATGAACTCTTTCTTTAATTCTAAACCATTTTAGGAGACCATCACCTATAGATAATCAAGCCTAATAACTCCTCTTTAAATTGTCTAAACACGACAAGAGACATCTATTTTGGCGAATTGTGTCAAAGTGTTTCGATCACTATTCAAACTTAGAGAAATCCATATTTCTATTCATGGTAGTGGGACTTTTCATTTCGGTCACTCTTTCGGTTGACGTCAACAACTTTCATGATCCCAGACTGTTTCATGATGTCATCAAACTAGGTATTTTTTGTTGTTGTTTTGATTCCTAGTGGCTAAAGGGTTTTAAGGGTGATGTTTGTGTGAATTTCACCTTAGCAGAACACCTTAACATTACATTAATGAATAATTTCCATTTGATAATTCTTTGTGGAATTATAACAAAATAAAAACATAATTGCAGACTTTCAGTTATCCGCTATATCCGCTATATTTATTTATTTTTGTCAATGTGAAGCATCAGGCATTAATAAGGTAACATATAATCCTGGAGTATCTGAAAAAACGCTACAGTGTCTGTTTGATCACCCCCTTATGAAATGAAAAACTAATTTGACTAACTGTCAACCACAGACATTTTAATGCACAATTCATTTAAATCATTTTCATTGTCATGCTTAAGACGTTTTATTTTACCCCCGTCTTGGAAAATTCGACGCCAGTTGTACGCCAGATGTATCGAGTCCGGCCCCGATTTGCTGGAGAGAACAGAAAGCACTGAGCCATGACTTTGTATTATCAAAGAAATATATCCTGGCTGACATTAGATGAGCTTTTGATAGAATGCTCTTCCTTCATTTTCCGGAATGGACAGATGCCAACCAATGTGACCGCCTCTGTCAGTTGAAAAGAGCATGATGTACATTGTCTTTTAGCAGGCTGACCGTGACTCCCGGGACCCAAGTTGTTCCACATGGGTCAAAGGTTAACTGATTTGGTGAGGCTTGTCTTTGGGGGTCTGATTGGGAAGCTGAAGGCCCTGTGAGTGTCTTCAGTAAAGTGCAGTCCTGTGTCACATACTGACACACTCATGTTTGCCTTGAGGACCACTGGGTCCTCTACTGCATCCTGCAGAAAATAGACCTGCTGTCTGTGTAGAAAAAATATAAAAAAGAACCTCTCACCATGTCTGGTCTTTTGTTCTTAACTTGTGCTGGATGAATACAGTCCTGGTGAAAACACAAGCGGGATCCAGCGTCAACAGAGGTGTCTTCCCTCCTGTATCTATTGATTCTTTGTGATCGTTGCCTGTTTTTCTATTTAGTCACTTGATCATACCGGGGCTGATGCCTCCATGACAGACTTCATCTGCGCTCAGGCTACAGACGGCCGCGCTTTGTGTCTTGTTAGTTCACAGTTATGTGACAAATGCACATCGTCCACATGGCTTTTGCTTTTGCATCAGAACTGCCTGTTTATGTGTCATGTGTTTGTTGTTGTGGGAAGGGCAGGAGGCTTGCGGTGTGCCTTCTCCCCTCCAGCTGAAACCTGTCAGTCCCCCTGGGGAGCTGGGCCCATGTTTACAGGACAGCTGAGGCAGCCCTGACAGCCCGGCTCATCTCGTTTGGAGCAAGGCATGCCGTTTTGCCGCTCGCTGCCTGGACAGGATTTGCTCCCTTCCTGCCACTTTACATCCACAAGCTCTACATTTAATTAGAATCACTTGTCATGTCTCGTATATCACCTGGTCCTGTTGGTGTCAGCTGTCAGCCAAAGAAATGCGATAGTTATTCATTGCTCTGTGGATGTGTAACAGCAAGGTCACAGGACAGAATGCACCTTGAGCTAACTGTACTTAATGTTTATGTGTGGCTACACAATGTGTTGTGGTGGCAAACAGAAAATAAAATTCAGCTCCTATTTGACATCCCCCACAGAGACTATTAAAGTATGTGGTATGTTACAAGTAGCTATCGAATGGATAGAGTCCAGTCAAAGGGCAAAGCTAATGGTAGTTGATGGACTGGCACTGTGGGGCTGAGTGGACTTATAGGCTTCATCCTTAGCACCATGTTTACAACTAATCTACTGATGCGCCTGGCGTCCAAACGACTGCAAAGTTTTAGTGTCACTAAAAAATAAAAGTTTGGAAATTCTGCTGGTCCTGTTTTAGTTTGAAAACTATTGGGCTGAGTTTATCAGAACAGGTTGCTGATTGGGTCTTTTCGATCACAACATAGCATTCGCTAATTCCTCAGGCTCCTATCACATGACTCTTCTCCAGAAGAATACAACCGGTTTAAGCCTTGGCTACCAGTGTAGAACGCGACATAGATAATCAATTACAAGTTCCTGACCCTGTTGTCTTTGCTAACAACTGTTGTGAATTGAAATTTAGCCTTCTACAATGATACAACGTCTTACATGCATAAGAAGTAAAGCTATTGTTCGAACAATCTGCGACAGTCCGTGAGTGGTCAGGTGATGAGTTTTTTGTTGTGTTAGTCTGGACGAGGATAAAACTGATATATGGCAAAAAAACTTGTGTAAACTAGTATAGATCAAGCCCCATTGGCTTGAGTGGGTATTGGCCTATGGTGTGGCTCGGACCTTCTAAGATTCCTTTCTGCAGAATTGGATGAAGCCCAAAAAGCATCACAGTACAAAGGAAACCAGGCAGCCATTTGGCTTCAGGGGCATGCAAACATTGCTTACATGGGACCCTATGCCAGGATAATGCATACGTGATGGATGTGATAACCCCTGACCTGTGTACACATCTGTGTGGTGCTTGCATCGTTAAGTACTCCTGAGAGATCTGTGCTTGTTGGACACTCACCTGCCTGTGTCTGTTGTCTGTGCAGGCAGACATGTACCACGTTAGCTTTCATCATGTTGTCACTGTCACTTTAAATGGCAATGTGTTTTTTTTTGTTTTTTTTCTCGTCCCTCTCTTGTTCACTGTCTCCTTCTCTGTCTGTCTGTCTCTCTCACTCTCTCCCCCTGCTTTAACAGCCTGGTTATATAACTCCCTTTTTCTTTCTTTGACATCCCAGAGCTTTTGCAGTCAGCTGACAGCACCCAAATGTCAGCTGGTAAACACACTGCTTTCTGTCTCTCTCTCCCCCCCCCCCCTTTTCTCACTTCCTCCTCACCCCTCCTACTCCTCAGCGATTAAGGATTGATTCTCTCCTCTGTCCCTCTGCCTCCTCTTCCATTGGTTGGGGTCCATATCCCCAGGCCAGTTTCCACATATTAGCACCCAAGGCCAGGGGAGGCAGGCAGATACGCATTGCCTGCCATGGCCCATGGATCCTGCAAGCCAGTGAAAAATGTGCTTTGGAGAGGCAATAAATTGCATCCAATTTAGAGATGAAGGCGGAAATAAATTTCTCTTTTCTGAAGTCTGAAGAAAGGATAAAAAAGCCCCTAGATAATTTCTGCTCCATCTTTTTTATGGGAATTTTTTTTTTTGTTATTCATTTGAATTCATGAAATAATTATATGCCCACACTTTTTATAACCTTTTATGTTTCAGCAGGTTATGAAAATAATTATTCTTGTCTTTGCTGACATGTTTTGTATCTTGCTTGAAATGTTTTTAGTCAGAGGAGACATTTTGAAAAAGAAACATTCATCAGACATGATTTGGCGCATGCACCCACACGCACACGCACACACACACACACACACACACACACACACACACACACACACACACCCTCCCCCATTTCTCATCATTGCATTATCCTAAATGAACTGTCCAAGAAGCTTAGACTCCCTCTCAGCTCAGTGCTGCAGAAGTCTGGGCGAATAAGGAGAGAGTGTGTTAGGTAGTCTCAGAAATTATGTGAGGGAGTGTCTAGTAATGACCACATCAACTTTCTGTCTCTCCTCTTCACCGCCTGTTCTCCCAAATGTTCTCAGAAGCCCCAGCAAATGGCTCCTGAAGTAAAGAAGGACTTAGGAAAAGCACTTCAGTCCGTAAAGACAGTATAAGCCAATGGAGAGCCGAACACTTTCGTTTTCCCTGTGGTGATGTGCAAGCCTCCTATTAGTCTCTGAAGCCCAAACTCCAGGCTGAGATGTTTCCCTTTGTGCTCAGGTAGAGAGTGTTGTGTGCCAGTGCTTTCCTGTGTATTACCCGGGCCTGCCAAGAAAACAGTGAGGAGACATGAGGGGGATACACTCCGGAGAGTTGCATCCTATTCTGTTTTTCTTCTTCTCTTTTTTTCCCCCTCCAAGAGATGTTTCTTCTCAGTTAAAAGGCTATGTTTCTCAACACCATTTCAATGTGTTGACACCCCAACTGTGAGGTGTTGAAATTGGCAAAAAATATTGTCAGCGCAAAGTGTTGTGGCGCCAGTGAACTCCAAAAGTACAACATGAAAGGGGTGATTTTGTGTATGTTAGAGTGTATTTACTGACAACATCGCCACGCTGTTACTCATCACTGACTTCACTCTGGGAGATGAATTGTGTGCAAATGGGCAAACACACTTTGTTTGCTGTACACTCTGACAGTATTTACTTTGGATCACATCGTAATGTTTTGTTTTGCAGCCAAATAAGCACAAATACATTTACAGTGCAACGCTTTTATATTTGTTTGTTGACTGTGTTAGATCGTGTTATCTTCACTCTCTCTATGAGCATTAATGGAAAACTCATACGTGAAAATATACGGAAACGCAAACTTGCTCCAGCAAACAGTTTTATCTCAAGTTAATACACTGTGTAATTTAAGTTGCATTATGTCAACAGTTTTGTTGTCTTGGGGCTGATGCTGCAATGTATCACAGGCTTGTGCCGTTCATCTGAGCAGGCAGTTAGCTAAGCTCAGCTGATTAATAAATAACCATGCCATGGTCTTGGATCAGTGCGTCTCTAATGTGCTCAGACTCTCTGCCTTGTTCCTGTTGCGTCTATATTCCGCTTGGCTTCGTAAATGCAAAGGAGGGGTGGGGTCTTTCTACTGTCTATCAGCATGTCGTAGGGCGTCTCAGCGTGTAGTCATCAAGGCCCGCTGTGGCATTAGCTCCCCTCGTACCGCTGTATTTGTCTCTCCACATGGCCAAACGCAATTGGACGTGAGCTCCCCGTAGCTCGGCAGCCCCACCCTCTCCAACTCCCCTGCCATCCTGCCCTCCCTTTGCTTGTGTAAATTATGTAAGTGCATGGGGAGGCAGCGATGATGAGGCATACAGTAGTGGCATTTCACTAACCAGGGTTACGTGCAGCACATGTGATCCCGGTAGCGTGGTCCGCCCGCCGCATCAGCTACACCAAATGCATTTTTAACTGGGGTTTCCAGAGCAGCCCGGCTAGACGTGGTGAAGACAGGGGGGGGGGTTGGTGGGTTCACCTCACTGACTGTTCTCTAGTTAGGGGTTGACATCTCTAAATGTGCTGTCTGTGTATTGTGTAGCCATGCAGTGGGAATTCTCCCTCCACAGCTCAGACGATGCTCTGGCTCCGCGTTCAGCCCTTCTCATAAAATAACAATGCAGTGGCACTTTAAAACGCAGACCTCACAGAGGATGAGCAGACGGTTCCAGAAACATACAGAAAGACAGAATGGACTTTTAAACTGAAGCTCTCCATGTGTGTTTTGTAACCGGGACATTTAAATATCCTGCAGTAAATTTAAGGTATTAACAAACTGACACAATAATGTCAATATGGTTTCTTAACGATTTAGTCCTCTAAATATCCTTATTACTAAAAGCTGTTATTTTAGTCTAAGAACTTAACGTGTGTAGCTGTGTGGTGCAGACAAAACATGATACATCCTCCTCTATTTTCCTCATAAATTATCATCTTCATCTTTACTCTTCCTCTGACCGTCTCTTATCCATGCACACACACACACACACACACACACACACACACACACACACACACACACACACACACACACACACACACACACACACACACGCACGCATACAGGTATTTATTCATTGTGGACACCTTAACCAAAACCTTATCCCTAACCTCGACCATGACCAATTCATGCCTAATCCTAATCTTAACCTATAACCAAAATTCACATCTGATCTCTAACCTTAACCAGGACCTCAGGAATGACGTTTCCATTGATTTTGATTTCCATGAGGTCTACTGGTCCTGAAAAGGTCCGTGTTCATGCCGGAAATTACACTAAATATGTAACAAAAAGAAGTGTACACACACGTATACGGGCATGTGCTTTGCCAAACAGAAACTTGCATTTTTTTTTCAAATTCAGTCTGTTGATCAGAAAAAAATAAAATGTATTTAGTAAGCTTGGGCCTATTTACTTCATATAAACTATACATGGACAGACAGATCATGAACCACTTACAAGTTACCCTTCCATCCCATCATAAAGCTTTATATATTAAGTCTCACTTTACGCTTAACATGTGGATGACACATAACTCATCTCTGTTTGCGCTCTGCTGGCGAGACCTCAAATTGTGATCTGCCACAACAGGTGCCGCTCACCTGTCAGATACTTTCACTGTGAAACAACAGGTTCTGACCTAGCCCACTCCCCCTTACCTGCCTAATGACCAGCCTTAACAGTTGCTCTGTAGATTAAATAGGAGGTAAGTGCCACCTCTACCTTTCTGATCATCTGCCCGGTCTGCGAATTGCTATAAGTAAGTGTGTCCCATCTGCCAGGCAGAAATCAATAGGCGCTCTTCACGCGGCGCTGAGTTTGTCTGGCTTCTGAGGAATAATTAAAGAGCCAGCGTGCTGCACACAACCATGATGACTAATGCTGTTTAAGGAATGCCGCTCTTACATAAATCAATAGCTCTTATTTCTCTCTCCGTCCGTTCTCGCCTTCACACTCTTTCTCTCTCGCCCTCTCCTCTCACTTGCTCTTTCTCTTTCTCTCTGCGCATGTGTGTGTGTGTGTGTGTGTTTGCGTGTGTGTTTATCAAGGCAGGCAAAGTTCTCCTTTGTGCTTGTAGGTCAGTGTGTCACTGTGCCATGGTCATGACGCTTATACATTTTGACAACCTCTGAGTGGAAAAAAAACCTAAAAAAACACGAAAACCCTCTCTACTGTCCTAGAGCAAGCCACACGCAACGGATTCAGTTGTTATGGATATGATAACGGCCTCCCGTAGTAGGGCCCGTGGCCCTTATTAACCCCACATACCCTGGGGTCAAGGGCAGAAACAAAAGAGCACATGCATGCATCTGGTTTTATTCCCGGCTGCTTGTCTCCGCTACCCAACAACATAGAAGGAGAATAAATATGTGTGAAATAATGCATGCTTATGAGTGAGCACCATGCACACCTTTCCACCATATTAGGTTTTCATAATTGAATAAAACATGGAAGTGCTCAGAACATCCCCTCAGAGGGAAATGGCAGTCGCTAAAGCATAGAAGCCTACTCAATAAAGAATTGCAAATGAATAAGTGATGAGGAGCAAACGGAGTGTGGTATATGAGAACAAGGGGGTGATTTACTCTAAAACAATATTTGAAACAGCAGGTGAGTGAAGGGCAATAATTACATTGTAAAAGGAAGGTGGTTTTGAAGTGGTCCGCCTCATATGAATTATTTCTGGGCGTCGAGTCTGTTCATTTTAAAGTGCATGTTTTTGAATTAGAAAGAATGAATGGAGTCAAACCATATGCAAACATGACGAGGGAAACATCTCTGTTAACCATGTTTCCAGTTGCACATACACACACACACACACACACACACACAAACACACGCACACATGCACGCGAACACAAAAAGAGAGGGAGACCGAGAAAAAACGGGAAATATCCTGAAGGTCCTTGGCAGCATTAGAGAAAGGCCTGGGAGGTTAGGAAACATCAAATCAATGCATTGTAATGTGAATTGACTGCTGACTTTGATCATCTGCCTTGGGAGTGCTTTAGCATTGAGTGCTGTCACACTGGCTGGGTTAAGCAAATATGGCACGGGCTGAAATGGAGAGAGATGGGGAGAAAGAGACAGGTTAGAATGGGAGTGAGAAAAAAGGATATGTGACGCCTGGCTATCATCAGAGAGTAATGGGCACATTAAAATTCAATGTCCGCTTGGTAAATGGCATACTGTGGATGTTATGCATAGTTAAATTGATTCATAATTAGAGATAGTGCATGCATATATATTAATGGCACGAGGAGGTGTTTGGCCCTATTTCTTATTTGAATAATCACACATGCACTGTTGTCTCAGATGACAGTTTATGTCTGTAGTGTTCGGTATGAATAGGGAAAAAAAGATTTTAGCTCAGACTCAATTGTATTTCTGGGCAGACAGCTGATACCCTCCACTCAGCCACCACCAAAATGATAGGTCAGCCCTGCTTAGTGTCAGAAGCTGCTGATATCCTCGCTCTGAAAGTGGAAGTGCTCTTAAGCCTTTCTCCCATAATGGAGTGGCCAGTCTAATCTTGCCCTCTGTGACTGAGAGCAGGTAAGGAAGAGAGTTTTAACCACAACACTCTGACCTTTGCTTTGGCACGATACTGCCCAGATTACAGAACAGTGCGAGACTGGCATCCTGGTTCTTTCGCAACTGGTAACTAGAGCTGCAACATTGCTGCTGCAACCAGTTTCCTCAATAGGAATAGAGAACCGGTTCCTGTGGGGAACAGTTCCAAATAGTCAGACCTATTGAAATTACAGGAGTCCTACATCATCAATTCCTTTTATTGATGCTGGCATGGTTTTCTGACACTTGCACATTACACAGCAATAATATCAGAATGAAAACGATGCAGGGTAATCCCATACTTACCTCAGCCCACACAGGTAGATACAATTGCTCTTTCATAGGGATAATAAATATTAGAAAGTCCATTTCACTATTATAAAACGACTGTCAGATAGGGGAGAAGAGGTTTCTAGCTAGTGCCTGCCTGCACATGAGGCTTTTAGGAGACGTCTTAGATATAGCTACAGAGAATAACCAGGGTAACTCTCTTCCCCTCTAAAGTGCACTAGTCTCTGCATGCATATCGGTCACACGCCACACCACCCACCACTATAACTAAATTTTGTGGAAACCACTATAATGTCTGTAAAATGGTAATTTTAACTAGGGGTGGTAACACCAGTAAACATCTTTCTACGCAACAGGGGCTTAAATGTGGGGGTTTATATGTTTTCAATACAAAGAAGTGCCCCTGGTTTCCAGCCAAGCAGCACGTCCCTCAATATCCTATGTTAATACCAACTTTAGCACTACACATGCAGGCTTAGCAGGGCCGTTGACGAATAAAACCTAAATGAAAACGAATACTGAACAAATAGCCTCTCATTTCATCCATTTTAGATGATGACAGACTTCTGCAGCTAGCTCTCAGGCTGTGCTTTAACTCATGATGAAATGATTATAAAGCAGTTATACTTATGCTTAAAATCTTGTGGGCTGACTGTCCTCACATGAAAAATGTTATAGATAATATGTGATCTGGTGGATAAGCACAATCTATAATGTCATTTGTTTCAATAACATTAAAATTATTACCAGCCTTATTCCCCAGCATGTCCCTGTTAAGTAACAAATAAAATGGGAGGTTTTCAATTATGGTGGATAGCGTTGTTTGTGCTGCTGTTAAATTGTCATATAAAAAAATGGGACAATGGTAAAAACAAATCGTTAATTTCATCAGTAGATCGGTTGCAAACGTTGTCCTCTTACCCTCCTATAAAATCATACTGTACACAGACTGAGGAGGACGGGTGGAGGGGGCTTAGATGGGATGTTTGGCTGGGAAAACACAGGGCACTTATCTCGGTGACAAAGAAAAGATGAGGGAGGGCCAATGCCGAAGATGGAGAGATTCCTTGAGTCAAGCCAGAGCAGCAAAGAGGAGCCCGAAAGCTCTTGTCGCTGTACGAAAAGAATAGCAAGACGACCCGTAGGTATTGGGCTGCTAGGTGCATCTCCTAACAAGCTGACTGTTCAAAGGCTTTTTAGTGCTCTAGAGAACATGAAAGGCATGTTTAAAAATTTAAAAGCCCGATCTGTTCCAGTGCTATGGAGCGGCAGAGGGAAGCAGATTTTTACGTCGCCATAATTCCCTAGTTGCTTGCTTTGTAAATTAATTAAGATGTTTATGACAGCTGCTTGCACCTAATGGAATGCTTATAGACTATGCTATTAATTATTACTGCTGGCCACGGCTGCAAGCTTCCGTAATGCTGAGAATATATGGCTGTGGCTGCAGTGTACATGCAGCCGCAGCTTCAACCTCAGACCCCTCTTCACTTTGTGATTGCAATGAGTGTCAATGGGCTTTCTGTGCACGCGCTGGGGACGTCTGTTTGGGCGTTCGTGCATTCTGTGTGTTCTTCGTACCCAGTGTTGGGAACGATACTTTCAAAACGTATTCCGTTACAGAATACAGAATACATGCCCAAAAATGTAATCTGTAACGTATTCCATTACATTAACTAATCTGAGTAACGTATTCTGAATACTTGGAATACTTCCGGTTTGTATTGCATTTTTTAATTGTATGATTGCGGCGTTGTTATAGTCAGTGGAGCAGCAGCAGTTTAAACTCTCTCTCCGCAAGATGCGGCAGGGCAGCTGGATGTCCGGCTCCCATCCTCTCCCACCTCTGTGCGGGTCCCACCGGAGGCTGAACCCCCCCCCCCCCCCCCCCCTGCGCCAAGGCTGCCTCGCGCCATGCAGCATCGTTTCGGCGTCGAGTCTATTTTTGCGCTTGACGCGAGCGTATCGCTCCATGAAACACACTGAAAAATTATTTTAAACGATATTGATGACATATTATATGATATAAATGATAAAGTATGCATCCCATAGTTTGTATTCCCCTTCTGTTGTCCTGGAGTTTTAATTTTACCAATTTTACCGATCACATTATTAAATGCCCCCCTCTGCCCATCCACTACAGACACACAAGCAGTCATAAAGATAAAAAGAGAGGGGGGGGAGGCGGAGAATACGTAATTTACCCTCGACACCCGACAATGAACGGAGCAAACAGCGGAGAAGCTCTTGAAGATGGATGAAATTAAATTGGGACGCTGTTGCAGTTAATGTTGGAGAAACAAGTGACCATATGCTACTGGGTCAACGGGTGATATTATTAGCGCTGCCCGGCGCTTCAGCGTCCGGTGTGAACCCGGCGTGCCTCGCTGGCCTCCTGCAGAGCCATGACAGCGGAGCTCCGGAAGCGCAGGTCGGTCTTCTCTCACCAGGTGCTGGAAGGGCAGCTTGCGGATCAGCAGCTCCGTAGATTTCTGGTAGCGACGGAACTCTCTCAGAGCCTCGGTCCCGGGCCTGTGTCCCGAGCCGGTAGCGGTGAGGCTCCTTCACGCCGCCGGGGTCCGGGCGCTCTTACGGCAGCCCTGGTCTCCAGCTGCTTCCTGGGGGCTTTGCCGCCGGTGGATTTACGAGAGAGTGAATAAACTCGAGAAGTACCGTCATGTAATCCACTGATTTCAACAATGTAACTGTATTCTGAATACCATCTATTTAATTTGTAACTGTAACGGAATACAGTTACTCATAATTTGTATTCTAAATACGTAACGCCGTTACATGTATTCCGTTACTCCCCAACACTGTTCGTACCACATGTCTGGCCGACTGCATCACAGTGGTGAGAGCTGCATAAAACATAATGTAATGTGGATTTTTAAAACGGGCAGTATTCCACAAAGTCTTGCCGAACACTACAGGGAAGGTTACAGCTGCCTTTGTAATACGGAAGCATTGTGATCACTGATGCTGATTGGATGTTTCCCTTGTGAAAGTAAAAAAAAATCCCTGCCCTGTGTCTGTCCTCTCGGCAACCTGGCCTGGCTGTAGGTTGTGTTGTCTCGCCGTGCCTTCTGGACAAATGCCAGTGTTTATTTTAACGTGTAACATTAGAAGTGTAAATGAGGATTGTCGTCTTCCTACTCGATAAACCAACAGCCCTTCCTGTTACCTTGTGCAGTTGTTAGTGCAGGGCAATCGTACCGTGAACTGTAACTGACCTCATGAGCCTGCAGGAGATTCTGCAGCTCGCTCCCTACTGGTAATTTGGCTCCGGAGTGGAGGGGTGTTATGCTCTCAGTAAGAAAGAAAGCATAAACAACTCAAACTGCAACGCCAATGAGTGTGCAAAAGCTAGTATGGCTAATTATAGTTCCTCTTTCATATGACTTCATCACAAGTTCTTTGGCTGACATTGTTACGCAACGGATTAAGAATAACAGCGACGGCAGCAGGAAGCTTTGTAGCAGCAAGATACAATTGGCAGATTTTCTTGATAAAATGTGCATATACATTTTATAGCACTATATGAGCTCATTGTACGATTTTGGTTGTAGTTGGTGATCAGATCAATGCATCTCACAAAGTATATGTAAGCACCATGTGGCACTTGCATTTGAGGTTTTCTGCTGCTATAGCTGAGAGGTAATTTTGCCTCTTTACTTTTCTCCAATTTAACAAATCATTCACTTTAACATCACTCTTGGTCAAAGTGATGAACCAATAATGATGTGTTTGTCGGCTGTATAGTATTTCTCACAGTATGCATGCAGACAGCATACCCTGTGGCGTCAAGTTACCCCTGAATCAATGGGACAAATAAATAACGCAAGACAGTTCACTCTGTTGATTACACCACGTGAGGTACGGGTGTATCCCTCTATCCCCGCAGAAGGAAGGCTTCATGTCTCTGCTCTGCAGAGCTTTATCCCGTGTTATCCTCCGATTACATTTACATAGAGAATGCAGCGGCGAGGGAGAAGGCAACAAACTGAAGCACACTCCACCTGCACCACAAGAGGCGATGTGTGAAATATGTATTCAGTCTTTCATCAACCTCTTTATCTGCTACGCATGGATTATCCTCTCGTGTAAAGTCTTCTGTTGTGTTAGCTTTGAAATAGGTTGAGGAAACTGTGATCTGTGTTCTATTAATCATAGTCCAGCTCCGCGGTTGTCCCGTTATCACACATGTGTGTAATTACCGGGTATTTGTGCTTTAAGCATGGTTCTGTTGCCTGGAAATGGAAGAGTGGCTCCACTGATGAACTCCCTGCTAACAGGACTACCTTTGATCTGCGTGGAGCATGGAGGGCTTACAGAAGTTGCGGGTTTTAATTATGAAATACATGAAAAATAGATGCTGTACTAAGTGCCGACCATGACTGCAGTGAATCACAGGAGCAGTGTGCTCGCTAGTTTGCCTCTGCCTTTCCTTCCTTCATGTCCTCCAGTGCTCAGACATACCTCGATCCCTGTCTCTCTGACTCAGTTCGTTACTGGGGCGAAGGAAAGCAAAAAAGACAAGTCCATGATATTAATTAGTGGATTGACAGACATGTAATTCATCTCAGAGGAAGTTTTCATTACATGGGAGGCTTCAGAGGGGCAGTTTGGCTTATTGGCAAGTGCGAAGACCAGACCTAATGGGGCTGCAGTCCCCTCCCTTTTGAGCAATTATAGCCAAGTCCTTATCAGCAGAGCCACGAGTCCACTGTTGGGGGACCTTGACTTCCAACACACTTACATAGAGTGATCCTTCCCCACAGACCCTTGTTCATTAGACAAGTGCCTGCTGCACTGTACTTTACTGGATGAGATTTGAGACTGAATGAGTGATGGTAATGAAAGGGTTCCAATATACAGTATTTCTGAGTCAGCCTTTGTAGGAGATGATATTAGCGGACATTAGTTTGTCATCAGAGCTCGAGCCTCCTCCTCCCAGGTGATTATACAAGCGGGCTTGTGTGTGCAGTCTATTGTCAGACCTGGCAAGCTTGTTGTCACTTACTCTCAGAGCTCATGTTAACACGCAGATTTTAATCCCATGTTTTGTAACTGGGTTTCCTGGGGATGATATGTAATGCATATGGACCTCAGATTGGAGAGTCGTATAAACAAATTACGTATATTGGCGAAAACAATCTCCCAGTGCGGTTACTTGAACTTGATGGCCGATGAATCATCCCTAGCAACCATTAACTAATGACAGAAAGACAAAACAACCTGTAGATGTGAGATTATTGTTATTTAACTGCAGTACGCTGTGCATCTTGAATATTTCAGCGCTTCTGAGTAGGTTAGCCCAAGGAGGAACGTCTCTATTGGCCAACTGTATAACTCTTACAACCCATTATTGTAAAAAGTGCATAACTGGAGTATATGCCTCAGGAGCTGTGGGTAATTGTACTCCCCCTTTAGATTTCAACCAGTGTTGAAAGGTAATATACAGTAATATGAATAGAAACTCACAACTATCGTCTCTGGGGAACATGGCTGTTGTCTATCAGAGAGGGAATAGACAGCAGTACCTCTTACCTCAGTGTAATAATGGGAATTGTAAAAAAAATGGGTATTGTGAAAAAAGAATAAAAAAATGTTTACGTTCTGTGGATAAAACAAGGAAAGGTCTCAACTACATATCATATAATTACACAACTTGAAATAAGCCGTCCCCTGACAGTATGTAGTTAAAGCCCTTATATCTAAGTGTGTAAACACAGGCCGTGGTGACATTTGCAGAGTGCTGTTCAGTGCAGCGCAGTAACGGTTAAGTAAGCCAGGGTGGTCCGCTGAATGTGGTTTCTCTTTATTTATGGTGCGGGCTGAAAGGCTATTGAGTTTCATGTGTGGCTGAGGCTGGATCACTAGGAGATTACCGCTGGGCTGGGAACCGCCGGCGCAAAGAGTACACAGAGGCCTGCCTGTGCCCCTGGCCTCACTTTGACCAGCGCCCAGGGCCTTCCTGCATCTAACAGCCCACCCCCCCCCCCACGGGACCAGCTCACACTCAGCAGAGAATTACTGTATAGTCCAGCTAGAGCTAGGATCAGAGTGCACATCATCAGACCAGCAGAATCACGAACATTTTGGCTTTTAACCTACAGTACTGAACTGAGTTACACAACAAACAAACCAAATTGAATGCCTCAGTGTTTCCTGGTTGAGAAGTGCCTTGTTCTGTTTGTAGATTTTCCAGAATTTTACTTCCTCTGCCATAGCTAACCTTCAGTGGTCCTCGCGGCGAGTTGCACTTCAAAACAGAGCACGGAGAGAGAGCGAGAGAGAGCGCAGTAATAAATATTGGTACAACACTGATATGAACCATTCTCCTCAGAATAGTCATTAACAGCGGTTGGTGTCATGTTAGAAGCTTTGGACGTTGTACAACAGAGTTGTTTTTGGATCTTGTCATTTTTTTACATAGCTCTCAACTAAGTAAACCTGTGCAGCAGTGTCTTACCAATAACAATAGCACTTATCGCCGTGTTCCCTGCGGTACAATTAAAATTCCGTCAGAGTCTTCAATCTGCCTCCCAGCCATGCCTGCTGTTTCGCGGCCCTCCTGGGCCACGTCAGTTCCTCTGCTGCAATACATAATTCACGAGCCACCAAACAGCGCTGAGGACTCACCTGGAGACTCAGACCCAGCAATGCAGAACTGCACTGGGGGAGACGTAGTACATCAGTCTGGGAGACATTAGTAGGCGGCGAGGTGCGAGGGGCAACATTGTACCTCAAGTCAGCCAGAGCTTCTCTGATCTCAGGGTCACTCTGATAACATCGCCTCTCCACTGGGATCATCCTACTGTCTCAGTAAGGCAACGTCTCCTTGTATTTTTTTCCTGACCTTTCTCCTTATGTCTTCTGAAAGACAATTGTGGTGTCCTCTAAAACTAATTTGGATGTATATCTTCTATTTGCAGACAATTCCATAGCGATGCATTGGAGTAACCTGTGGAGTCTTGGAGTGGTTGCTTTTAGTTAAAACCAATTAGAAATGACCAGAAATAACAGCGCCTGGAGACAGAGAAGTCATTTTTCTCTTGAGCCTCCCCAGAGAGTTGGCCTCTCCATGGATTAAGTGTTTTAGTATATTAGGGGGCAGCTGATTAGAATCATTGTGCTTTTTTAATCATTACATTTTTGCATGTATAGTTTATAGCAGTATAATAGCTAATACGGCTAAGTGTGTCACAGCAAAAGGGAGGATTGTTTAAATGACTTTGTGTATGAAACTTGGCCTTCACAAAGACTGCCAAAGTTAGAACAGCACAGAGGTCCTTGAACCAGCTCATCCATCTCATTTTATCACTTTTGATCACATGATCATTAATACAGGAGCAGCTTTGCATTATATCTTTACACTTTGACTGATCCACTTTCTTTCCGCTCAATAAATGTGTGAATAGCTCAAATGCTATGTAAACAAGCCACTTACTTAATATTTTAGTTTTCTTGAAGCTCGATTTTGTACTATGTAGAATTTCTTACATATCCGGCTCCATAAATCACAAGAAAAACATGTTTTCTGAAGAACCGAGGCTGCATTTGGAGCCTAGCTATGGCTAAGAAGAGAAACACATTAATTGTTTCTAATTATTCTCTCTCAGGAATGTAGCCGTAATTTGTCAGTCGGGCAGGCGGCCGCAGTCCAAAGATGGACTACTGAATGTGGCTACATCTATCATTCTTAGATGACCATAGCTAAGCCACCATCATTAACCAGCAACCTCAGGAGTAGCCTAAAATTAACAGTCCCATACAACTGCTGTAACCAAACCTTTACATTATTGTTTTATATTGTTTTTGTGGTTGTTTTTGATCCAAAAGGCCTTATTAACTGTAGAGTGTGTACTTCCTGCATTCCCAAGGCCTATGCTATTGACCCGCAGTTCCAGTAGGTGTCTAGCCCGTCCCACACTGGGCCCTCACTAGCTCTTCCTGCAGCAGGGTCTGCTGCGCCGGCTGTGTCCTTGTGTGCGGCCGGCGTGCAGCAGTGGCATGTGGAGCGGGCGGCAGGAAGCGAACCTCCCTGTCTCCCCAGACTGAACAGTGAATGAGGATAAGTGAGGAGCACCAGTCAATGAATCAAGCAGCAGGAAGGGAGCAGCCAGGGGGGGAGTGTGACGTCCCCACGGGAGAGGCCTCGCATTAGGAACTTCCTCGTCTGTGTGTTTCTGGCACAGGTTAAATGGATCGCTCCCATTAGCGCGCTGAGAGGACAGCTCCATTATATGAAGGAGACTGTAACTTTGAATGTCATGGTGCAACAACCCCAGAGCACGCCTCGTCTCCCAGGGAGGCAGGGTGACAATAACCATCCATGATAATCATTCCCTGTCAAGCTTTAAGGAACCTGAAATTATGACGTACAGCCTGCCGTGTGCCTCAGACTTCATTACAGCGCTGTCACTTTGAGTCGCCTGCGATGGCACGGTGCTCCGCAGCCTGCTGCAGCACAGTGGCTGCCAAACCCCACACTCACTCTCCTCCTGTCTAAGTGGCATGTTTACAGGATGTGTGCCCCCCTGCAGATAGATGTGGTGGAGGTTAACCTCCAGTCGCCTGCACAGTGCCTCACTTCCTGTATAGCATAGGCAGAGTCTCATGAGAACAATTGTTGAATTGTTTACCGAGGCACGGTAAAATATGACTGATCAAAGGCCACACGGTGACAACTGTCCCTCCTTCCGCTGTGACAAATGTTAATGTAGAATTTGCATTTCAACGGCAACTTCGTACAGATAACCAGCTTACTTTTACCTTCAATTTCTATCACAGGTTATATAGATAAATGCCAACAGAGCACGTAGAATTTTTATTAAAGGTGGTCCACAAGCTGTAAGCATATTTATAGCAGCCTGTTTGTCAGCCAAGGAGAGCTTCACCTCCAGACTGACCTCTGAACCTGCCATCCAGTGGAGAAGACATGAGCTGGCAGGCATTGCCAATGTCAGTGCCCAGAGCTAACTCCTTCTTTCCCACCGCCTTACTCATTCATTGGCTTTACGGCCCCCTTTGCCTTGCCACCTCCAATCACCGGGCTCTGAATGACACATAGAGGAGGAAGTGGGCCCACTAACCGCACCCTTCTGCTTCCTTTAACCTGCATAGCAACAGGCCGGATGAGCCTTTCCTTGCAAAAGGAGAAAGAGGTGTTTGCATGCTGCTCCTTAGAAGGTGGAAGTGAAGTGACTACTTTTCATATTATTAATTGTTTGGATTTAAGAGGGTTAGAGATGGACAGCAGTTAGTGATGCCAGTTATTACACATACACACTCTCACACTAATGCAGCAACAACCTCTGGTTGCAATGGGTGCCTTTGTATTTCTTAAACATATTTTCTGTTTGGTTTAGACTCATCTCTTTGCATGGCTTTAATAGTTTCTTAAAAAACAGCTAAGAAAAGTTACACTGAAGTTTTTGACCACCGGTGGTGCTGTAGATATGTGATTTGTTGAGCTGTTTCCCATTCCATGAACAAGATCATCCACACACATGCCATAAGGAGTGATACTGTGCACGCCCTCTGACTGAGGAGCCTTGCTACTGAAAATGTACAGCTGGTGCCGGCAACACGCCAAAACAGGTAGAAATGCGAACAAAGAAAAGAGGAAGAGGGCAACCGCTGGACAATTTAAACAATTAAAGTGTCATGAGATAGTAAATGCATTCCTAATGTTTTTGTGGCCCGAAGGACACACACACACACACACACACACACACACACACACATACACACACACACACACTCACACACGCTCACACAAACACACAGAGTGAGAAACTTTCAAAGTCCAGCAAACAAAACAGTGTTTGTTTGCACACAAAATTCCCCAGAGTATATCCCTCCTTAAATAGACCTTATGAAGCATTCACATTTAATATGTTCACCACAGTGGGAGAATAGAGGTTTGCTTGGTATCTGATATTATTTATTATAGGGTATTAATAAAGAAATGTACTTAGTCCATCATTAATGAAGAGTTTTATATAATGATGGCATTTATAGCGGCCAGATGAATCATTACTTCTTGACATTATCAGTGGCAGAGCCAGTGGCAGCAGTGTGGTCTGTTACTGACCTGTGGTGCTTTCACCTCCTTTGTCATAAACAATTTACAAAGGGTTGTTTTTGTAAGTTTAAGATCGCAGGTCAGGTAAAGTCCCATTTTTTAAAACTTAAAAAGGCAGGAACAGGCATCAGGGTGTAGTTTAAAATGATGCTGTCTGTATGCATTGTAGATTTATATAGAGCAAAGTACTCAAAGGTGAAAATAGTATTTCTCCTGTTATATGCCTGTTTTATGTATCTGTAATAGCACTTTCATTTGCTGTTTCTGTTATACAGTTTCCAGTGAGTGCACCATATGTTCTATACATGGTGTTAGGACTTGATTTACCCGTCAAAACAAAGTTTACATGTCCTTGTGTTGCAGCACCTTGACATCGCTGCTCTTCTCTTGCTGACGTCCATGTCATTTGATTGAAATGTATAGAATTAAATCTGGATTAGTTTAGATTTCTCATTGCATAATGTCACAGTTGAAAAGAACGCAGGCTTTGGCCCTGAGCACTGGAACAATGCTTGAGCTCCATCACAGACTGCCGGCCCCTAGGTGACTGTTTTCCCTCTTTCTGCTCAGTGGAGTTAATATCAGTTATGTGTTTCTGTGTGTATGTCTATAGGAGGCTGAAGGGCTTATTTGTTTTCCCCCTCGTTGCTCTTTGACTCGTTTCCCCTCAAACGTGTCTGAAACATTGTTATCTCCGGCCAGACGCCTTTTTCACAGAGAGTTATTGAATCATGTCAGCTCGCCGTCCCCTGAGTTTCAAATGCAAGCTGTAGAAAAATTAGCCATTGCTTCCGCATGACAAGTGGGATCTATTAGTGTGCTCTCGCCCTGCAAAGCATGAGCATCCAGCGGACCACTGGGGACCACGTCTGGCTGTGCGCCCGTCCGCGTCAGCCTCCTGGGGCATTACACCAATGCTGCAGACAGGAGAGGCAGCCGGAGCCACAGCAAGAGCTGAAGTGGCTCATTCGATGAGTTGCTGCCCAAAGGGGCGAGGAAGGGCAGCGTGAGCAGTGGCAGCCCAGCTCCGCCTCCGCCGGGTCTGACTCACACTGGTCAGCCTGGCCACTAGTTTGATAATCAGTTTGCAGCTACACACATTATCACTGTTTATATGGCGTCTAATCCTTTTTTTTTCACCACTGCCACTGGAAAGTTTTTTCTCATATCTATATTTACCAGAGTGGGATTTGCAATAAAAATGGTTAGTTTAAAATGTTGGGAGTGTGAAGATTATGGGAAATTAGCGCCTAAGTGTCTGTGCTAGTGTGTAGTGCTGGTGATAGCTGGTATTTTCAAGACAGACAGATAATAATATGCACCTACATATGCAAGTGCACTGTGGCTTGACGGCAGATTATTTAAGACCTTTTGTTGACCCTCGACTAACATTTTTAAAAATTTCATTCTTCTGTGTAAATCACAATTACTATCTGCTATTTTAATTATCATTTTACAATCAGAAATTCCAGTGTATCTCCCTCCTTCCTAAAAACTCTTCTTTGCATCGCAGTGTGCTAGACAGTCTGTTAGTGCATTCCTAACTGACTGTTGCACATTTAATAACATTTTTGAAGATGAAAACATTATATGGCACATCGTCTAAAACACTCTGCTATAAAATAATCTCTCTGATTAGGTTTCACAAAACAGAATTCTTTATTTATAAATGCTACACATTCCCTTGAAGTCACAATGACACTACCTGTTAAGATAAAGGATTAACCAACTATCACGTAGGTCAAAGTGCCTCCATACCACTCTGGGCCACAGGCTTAGTCATGTGCTCACATCCAATCAGTGCGACTGCTCCATGCAATAGCATTCCAAATGTTGTTTGTTTTAGTATACATTTTCATTCATTGCCTGCAGAGGATAGAGTTTGAACCACCTTGTTGTGGATGCAGTTGCAGCATGACTGTAGGTCAGACACCAGTCTACACACATAATTATCCTGGGCCTGCCTCCTCAGTGACCTTGGACAGTGACAGTCTGTTGGACCACAGGCTCTCCTTCTCCATCAGTCCGCCATAGGCAGTGCTACGTGTACATTATGGTTTGTGCTGAATATTTGACAATTATTTTCATGGTTTGCTTCTTTTCTTTTTGCAGGTATCTCAGTAACAAAGAAGACACACACCTGTGAGTACAAAGATTTTTTACTCTTACACTTTTAAAGTCTGTAAAAATGTCATTTCGTTCTAAGGTAATCCTAAATTTAATCTAGATTAAAAAAAAACATCTTCACTATTCCTCATATAGAGTTGACATGATAGTGCTTTGCATTTATGTTTACTCTTTTGTTCATCACTGCCTATAAACATATTATTTCCTTACTACTGTAATAAACCGGTACCTTCATTTAGATCTGTCCCATCCACTTTCACCATTTTGTATTTTTCCATCTACATCCTGGAGAGAGTATGATGATAACCCCAGAGAGGAAATTAAAATGCTATGCAGTCTTATGACTGTTTGATAATCACCCACAGTTGAAGCAGACAGTGTGCTGAAGCTTCTCTTTGTTTTGTGCAAGGCCATGCAGCTGAACAACACGGATGTGGTGTTGTGTGGTGGTTTGTAACCTCTGAGGCTGCATTAACTACCAGAGCTTGTATTCTTCATGTACAGATCATATCGCTGAAATTGAAAGATGCAGACACACGAAATGTGACACGGCTCACATGTAAGATTGAAAAGGTTTTTTGTGCACTACAACAACGGTTCACAGGCTCTGCCCCGTCTAACCGTCTCTGCCCATTTGAATTGCCGACATGAAGAATTGATGACAAGTCAAACCTGTTGTAATCAATGATTTCCAGGAGATCTCTGCTGGATCTTGACACCTGGGAAGTGTAATCGAAGAGGCATGTAAAAACACTTTTGTGTAGTGGACTTCTGTGTGTGTGTGTGTGTGTGTTAGTATCCCACTGTGTGAATGGAAGAAACCAGCCCTGAAGGCTATCCTTTTGCTCTGATCACTCTGATGAAACTCGTGGAGAGGGAAGGCCAGAGGGCTTTTCTGTGAGAGCGGTCGGAGTGTTTTAGATTGTGAGAGGCAGCATCTTGCCCTGTAAAACACCCCGGCTCTTTCTTACATCAGACAGCAGGGCAAAGGATATGATCTTCCCCTGCTAGACAGCTCTACCTTGCTCAAACAGCCTCGTCAAAACAGCAGCATGGTTGTGTGTTAAGCTATTTGCTTGTCTGGAGGGCGTATGGTATTCCTTTTTTTTTTCTTTATACCGTGTGTGTGTGGGAAGGTTCTTGTTAGTGTCAGGATGTCTTCAAGGTAGAACAGAAATGCTTTGACCCATCATCCAGCGCCCCGCTAACTTAATTAGTGTGGCGCTAAGCACCTCTACACCGGAAGGGGGCTCAAATCAAAGAGCATGATTTAGGAGTCTTGGGTTCAAAGCCCTGGGCAGAGACTGGACTACGCTGTCTCATTTCAGTGAGAAATATTCAAATCTTGTCCATGTGAGGAAATCAAAGTAAATCCCCTTAACAAGTACTTGATTGCTGTGCCTCACAGACAGGAAGCGTCTGTAGAATCTTGTCAGAGCTGTGTGCACAAGAAGTAGTTCAAGGGCCAGTTAATGGTCATTGAGAATGTGGTGGGAAGGTCTTTTTCAGAAGAGCCTGGTGATTATATGGCTGCTGGAGTAATAATGAGGGAGATCGCTCTGCCCTACATGGTTCGACTCAGACTGAAGATCAATTTCTGTTCTTGAAGGGAAAACATTGGCTTGCCCAATACGCCAGTCCACACTGCAGCTCGTAAGGGGAGCTTGGCAGTCTTGTGTGTGTGTGTGTGTGTGTGTGTGTGTGTTTAGGAGGTCTTCCCAGTCCAACCCAGACCACAGGGATGGGCCGTGTCTCTGACTAACTCCCCACTCTGCTTGAGTGATCAAACTGCTGGAAGCTCCCCGCCATGCCAGTCCCCTCATCAATATAAATTACAGGGGCAGCTGTTCACTGGCACTCTCCTCTCCTCTGCTCTCCTCTCCTCCACCTTTCTTTCATCCACTCAACTGGACTCATCATTGCGCCATCAGAAGGTGAAGTGTTCTAGATGAAAACAGATACTTTTTTCATTGTGCCAATAATCTCTGATCATAATTTACAGCAGCAGCAGCCCCTCTTCCCTCTGTCAGTCGAACCCGTCTTTCTTCATTCTCCATAAGGGGTGGCCCCTCATTGTTTTGTTTTTTCACCACACGGCTGTCATTGTCAGCAAGAAGTGAGCTGTGGTTTTCCTGTACATCTCCCTGACAGTTTTACATGTGCTGTATGGACTTTCCGCAGCGTGTGATTTATTTGTAAAACTGCCTGTGTCAAAATGAGGTAACAACAAAACATCAACAGTTTGAATTCTATTTATTTTATCTCATGTGTTCACTCTTTGATGGCAGACACAAGATATATGCCGTCACTTTCTCCTACCTCGGCAGGGGTGCATTTCCTGTGAGATGAATTGCTGTTTGGACCTGTTGAGAGAGACGGTGTGGAGTGGAGGATCAGATGCAGCGGCTGATTACACTGAGATTAGACGTCTCACCTCTAATCTTCCATCAGCAGTCTGGGGCTCTGTCTCACAGCTCAAATAGCAGAGAGCTAGCTTACACACACACACAAACACACACAGGTCGCGTATCCAGGATGCTCTTCCCCCAAACAGAGCAGATCTCCCGATTACCGAGAGCTAATCCACTCTCTTGTAACTGTACATGTACAATATACTGAGTTTCTGCTGAGTGTTCAGACTAAGATACACAACAAAGTCATGGCTTATATATCCCATTATTTTTTGCAGTGTGCTTTATTTAAATATAAGGTTAAACATACCAGATAAATCCACAATATTCTAATATTTACAAATAATATAAAACATATAATATTGCAGCAAAATCCAATTCAGCAAAAACTACTTCCTCAAAAATCATTTTATCCCTCTTTAAGTGATAAAACTGAGACACGCTGTCACCAAGGCACTATTCACTATTATTCAAGCAATGCTCATTTAACATTATTATATTTGATTTCATTATATTTCAGAGGTGTTGAGATGCTGTTATTCCTCCAGTCCCCTTCACCGACGTGTAGCAGTGTGTGTGTCTCTAGATTGGGAGTAGAGTGGCCAGAGGGAGGCAGTAGTATAAATGTAACTCAGAGGAAGGAAGTAAGGAGACAGACGATGGCTCCTCTCTTCAGTCTTACAGATCCACTTTTTTCACACTTAACAGTATTTATCTCCATTGTGGTGACAGACTCCTCACACTGATTGAGAAACATGGCCTCGCTCCTGCAGCTTCATTTATTTGCGAGCGGCGTGCACACGGCTGCTCTCATCAGAGATCTGCACTCACGTTGCAATAGCAAGAGCACGGCCCATCGTTTACAAAGGAAGCAGATGATTTAGATTATTCTGCACAAAGAGTATAAAGTTACATTTAAATTATAACAGTCACTGAGACTCACTCAAAGATTTCATGGCTTTGTGCTTTTGAAAATGCTCTGATGAAAGTAGTCTGGTGTGTGTTTGGGAAAATATGCTAACAACATTATTAATCCCAACAATGCTGCCTGTGTTCACATGGCACAATGACAGCATTTACCCCCGTGAAGCATCTGCTTTACCTCTAAATGACACGGCAGAGCCTGCTCAGAGTAGTAGAATGCAAATGCACTGGCTCAGTGAGTTGAGGTATTTTCAGTTAATCAAACATGAGATTTATGGTCCTTAATAGTGCTGTACATTGCCAATTTAGGAGAATAATATGTCCCAGTTGCTGTCTAATTTTGCTTGGCAACAGGCGCACTCCTGTGGAATCGCCCGGGGCAGTGTGAGTTGTCTCTGCACAGCCCAGTGTTCGTATGCTCAGTGGCTGTTTGAAGGTATTTCATCACATTGTTGCCTTGATTCAGCTCTGTGGGGATTTGTTAGTTGCACTCATGTGGGAAGTGCATCCAGTACATTGTTAAGCTAGGGCTGATAATGAAGATCAGCCAGCCAGAGTCCCCTGAGCTACTCGGAGAGCGGTCGTCTAGTGAGACGCGCAGCACAGACATAGTGGAGCAGGACGAGCACACGCAGCAATACACACAGACGCAGAGGAATCATCAGCACAAAGCATACAACACTGAGCTGTGTATTAGAGAAAGAACACAATACAGTAACCAATACGGTACATTAGATTTCTAACAAACTTGTTATACCGTGTTGTTCTTACAAAACACAACTCCAACCTCGTAAAATTGCCACTGTTGTGTTTAAACGTTAGTTAAACAGAATTGCAATCATTTTAATGCCACCGCCTTTTTGTTAGAATTGATATTGACAATGCAGGGCCACAATAACAACAGCAGCTCTTTCTGTGGAAAGTTATTTGATTCTCAGCATGGTGCTAGAACGTTTTGTTTCCTCTCCTCCCGCAGCAACATTGAACACTTTAATTGACACAATCTTTTTCTCCCTCTGTACTGTAGGTTATGTTTCATCCTACTCTATTTGTTTGGTCCACAAAAAGAGTATTTTCTTTTCGGACATTTGGGTTTAATCTATAATAGACGGCTATTTTTTTTTCTGAAATAGGTCAGTGTAATCACAACAGTGAGGGATGGACAGTCACTGTAAAAGGGAAATCAATAGAGCTATCTATTTGTCGTAAACCAGGCCAGCATGATTTTTCTCCATTTTTCCTCCCCTGCCATATTTTTCCCTCTCCAACACAATATGGCAGGTCCTCATTTTTCAGTGAAAGCATTATGTCTGCCATTTTGTAAAATTGCAAATGGCCTTTGAAAGTGCACTTTCTTTGCATAAGTTTCTGTGGGTAAGGACGCTTCTTTTTATTGCCTCCTGGGGGCCCACTGTGTTTTATAAGGGAGGGAATAGCGAGGGGGGCCGCAGGGTTTTGCGACAGCTTTTTGTGCGGCTGGGGGTGCTCTGCTTTTGTTGGCTCTTAATCTGGTTCTTCTCTTGGTGCCGGCTCTTTCAAAGAATTTGAGCCAGCGTAGAGAGGCCTCGTCAGCTTTTCCTCACCCTTTCCCTTTTGTGTCTCACCCCAAAACTGAAAGGCCCTGTCTTGAGGTGTTGTCAGACCAGAAAACAAGAATAAGTGACATGTGACAAGGACACAATGCTTGGATGGGCCAGCCAAAGCAAGTGGCCCCATCTGCTGTGAGCGATTTCTCTTCTGCCGGCTGTCTCCCGCCTCAGGTGAGAGGGGCCAGGGAGCGAGGGCTGCGAGAGCTGAGATGGTGGCATCTGCCAGGCGAAGCAGTTGGCATGGCCGGGAGGGCACGGACCCACTCGCTCGCTGCAGCACGCTGTCGGCCAGCCTTTGCACAAGCGCAGGTTATCTGTCACTCATCAGGTTTCTGATGCCTCATCACTTTCTCTTGTTCGACACAGACTCTGTGCAGGACAAGAGTGTCAGCATGTAATGAAAGGTTTGATTCATTGGGGGCGACAGAGGCGGAGGTCACGGAACTCCTCCAGATATGATCCTGACTGATGCTGATGGGAAAAGCTCTAAGATAGGTGTCGTAATTAAATGTCTTTGTGCCAAGTTTCTTAGCTGCAGTCGTTCACTCAGACCGACCTGTCGTGCTCCGAGCTCATCACACTGACTTCTGTGTGTCTGGTATTGATGACTTTCAATACTCGCTGATGAGAGAAATTATTCAAAATTATGCTTATTTGAAGCAGAGCACCCCCACACAAAAAAATGTCCCAAAAAAAAATGTCTGACATATTCCACTATGGATGTTTTAGCATATGAAACTTCTGATGCAATATCATGCATGAATAAAGGCTGGAAAAATTAACATATATAATTTAATTCCTGAATTATTCAGACAAATGTTGTTGAATAAACCATGCAGGAGTAAGATGTCCCCAATAATATGACTGTCTTGAAATATCTAGTGAGCACCGTTTCAAGATCAATCATAATCCTCATATCGCATCAAAAAAATAATAAATATAAATAAATATATATATATATATATTGGGACAAAAATGCAACAAAGCTGACAGTTTGTATACCGGCTGTTTATTGAGACTGAATTTGGAAAGACAATGCGGATAATATTTGTCTGACAAATAATATCTTTCTGTGCAGAAGCTATAGCGGGGGGAGGGGGGTTGGGCGAAAAAGTTCCGTCTTGTGAGAAGAAAGCAGAAGTGCTCACAAAAGCTTTCGTTGATATTATACATTGACATTTGTGCTGATCGCATTGTGCACGTTTTGTTGAATCTGCTTTATTAGAGGGAAGCTGTTTTTTCCCCGTTGCTATTAATTTGTGTTTCTGTGGGTGTGCAGTGCGAGAACAGAGAGATGTGGTTAACCCATTGTGAAGTTAGCCATCATCATTAAGATTCTACAGATAACAGGCATGCGGATTTCTACCGCTCAGCATTATAGGATCCCAGACATCAAAGGCAGGTTTTTTTCTTTCTCATTCTACTGTGTCTGCGGCACGGTGAAGGGAAGGGAAGAAAAAAAAACAGGAAAGGAGTTATGGAGTCAGGAAAATAAGGCAGATTGAGGGAAGAGAGGAGCGAGCGCGTGTATAACCAACCTGCACGTGGATCAGGTGACTTTGTAATGTGTTTGCTGCCACAGAGGTTTCCTTCTGCATACTTAGCCCCTTGCTAAATTGGCGTCCTCTCTGATTAAGTGGCACACTCCTTAATAACGCTGTGGCTGACTATATGTTGGTTCACTTTAAAGATCAAGTTCATTTCTCACCGTGGTCATTAAAGTGCAGGTCTGCGTAATTCAAATCAATTCACTTATGCTCTTTTTTTTCCCAGCATCCCCATTTCTCTCTTACCTGTAACACCTTTGTCAGCCCCTATTTATATGCTGTCTCCTTTTTTTTTTTATATCTAATGAATGTAAAGGTACCACCAGTGTTTTTTTTTGCTTTGTACAAATCCCGTAATACTATTTCCAGTTCCATTACACAGATATTACAATGAAGTTCCATCTTAATTCCGATTACTGCGTTCAGCCATTATGCTTTTTGCCATTACATCACCGTGAGCTGTTCTACAGTGAGAGTGTTGAATGTACGAGAGAGAGAAATATGCTGTTCTCCAGTATTGTAGTGGATTACAGAATCAAGGTCGACTCACAAGACACAGAGCAGCATTATCCCTTAATCCTGTGTTTTGGTTTCAAATAGCCTTTTTACTCCTAATCTTCACAAGTAAAATGACAAACATGAATACTAAGGTAGGTATTTAAACGTGCATTACCTGCGATGTTAGGGTCAAAGGCTTATGCTAACTTAAAGTGGCTCTGTATTTTGTGAAAGAACAGATCATGTGTTTGCCACGTATTTCGCTGCAGCCATGTAACAGAAGACAAGGGATTCTTGTGATGAAATTCCCTCAGGCACTTGCAAGTCGCATAAGAAAAAGTCTCTGAACTTTTCCTCCAAACTATGAGTTATTTGTGTTTTTTTCCACTGTTTTATTTAGACTCTGTAATAATTCGGAAGAAGATTTCCAAATAAATATTATTTCCTTCTCCCCAAAATTAATTTGGCCTTCTATACCTGGGCACAGGGATGGCCAGCCTCACTGAGTCAACAGATATAGTGAGTAGATGAGTTACAATAATGAGGAAGGGTCTCCTCTTCAGCAGACGGCTCTTGTGTCCATCAGGTTCAGCTGAAGCAGGAGCCGGAGGAAACTTAAAGGTGTTGTGAAAGACTAAAAGTGGGCCAGCCGCTGCTGCCTCCTGTTGACCTACCTTGTTCAGAGGGTCCAGGTACAGACTGATGACAGGACTCCTCCTCAGCGGACCACATTACTAATGTGTGAGGGTGCAAGAGGAGCACACCCAGTGATGAATCACTCCCCTGCACCCGTGGCATCCTCATAAGTCAAGAGTAAAAGTGTTGAGAGTGCGCTCGGTAAGAGAGCTCCTTCGTCCCATTCACCATAGAGAAACTCCGTCCAGGCCCGCTGGAAGACTGGAGGGGGGGAAGGCTAAGTGGTGCGCATAGCCTGAAGATCTCCCTCAATCTTGAGGAAAACATTAGCGCCCCTCTTGAGGGTCACTTGTTTTTATGAAGCTCATAGAACTTAGGAAAAGTTACTTTCATGCTTGAACAGAGGTGCTTTTTAATAAATGAGAGTAATCTACCTCGCGTTGATCGGGACTGCCTCACTGGACCGGCTGCATTACCTGAAGTCACAGGGAGAACATTAAATATATGTTAGTTTAAGCTAAAACCGTTTTCTTCTGAGGGCTCCCGCGCTGAGCATTCTCGGGGAAGGGCACTGCCTCATTATTCACTTTGGTGTTTCAGGAGAGAGAATAATGGCCAAGTTGTTCGGCCTTAAAGCCAGCCAAGAAAATCTTTCAGCTCTTTAGAAGTTTTATAATAGATTTTTTTTTTTATCATTGAAAAGAACTTTACCCATGCAAGTCTTGTACATCACAGTTTGCTTCTCTGTTTTCTTCCCGTCTTCCAGCCTTAAACCAGAAGGTTAACTATTTTAGTTTACACACCTACCCTCCCCCCAGAGCTGATGTGGGGCTATATTGGTGATGTTGGGGGAGTGTGTAAGTTTGACGCTGGGTAATACATCACACACTCCGGGGGGTCTCCCTGGTATGCTCCTCAATAATGAAGTTCATTCGTTAACTTCTCCCTCAAAGGCCAAGTTCCCCCGCTGCCCTTTTCAACCTCCATTGCAACTCTTACTAGAGTCACCCTACACACAGAAAAAAACACATCATCATGCTTTTCCCCTTGACAGGCTCGGTGGTTGCCTTTGCAGGTCATGAAGAATAAGAAGGTCCATTACCAATCCCTCATGCCTGCTTATAGCCATAATTATCACAGGGAAAATGACCTGCTCTGTTTGGTTTGCTCGGCGAGGAGCCGCGCTTCCCTAATCGCCACCTCCTTCCCTCCTGTCGCCCTCATGCCATGGAGATGGAGCTGGTTTTGGGGGAGTCTTGCCAGTTCATTAGAATTCACAGGGTTCCACCTCCCTGCCTAGCCAGGCTAAGCCTCTCACACAGGCTGCCATGCCTGCGATAATCTCCCCTCCTCGTTCCCTCTTGCTCCTTCTCTCTCTATCCTCCTATCCCTTTCCTCTCTGTCCCCAAGGGCAGCCTCACACAAAAGAGATGCAGCGCAATTCATTGTTGAATATGATTTCTATTGATCTATTTAAAATTTGTGCCGTGAGTTATATGATAGCACATCAGCGGTGCTGGGGATCTCTCTTTACCGCTGCCTTTTTTATATGATAAACCAAATAAATAACCTTTGTGGAGTAACTTTCTGTATTTGTAAAAGTGCATCCATCAGTTTATCATCCACTTGCAGTGGGCCGGTTGTGAGCACTTGTGTTGCTGCTGAAGTGCACAAAGACAGAGAGAAATGGCCTGGATCTGCACTCAATTCAAATCTAACTGAGAAACAGCACATACATTTAAACAGCTACTAAACAGAATAGTGAATAAAAGCATATATATTTGTGCTTATCATATTATGTACAGCCTCTTGCCACCACCACTTATTCCTGCATCTATTCATGTTTTTATCCTTTATTGAACCCGGAAGGCTCCATTCTGATGCTATTTCTCTTCTGCAGGGACACCTTGTCGAGGATGTGCACAAATGAAATAAACAATTTAATATGTAAATTCAAGCAGGGTCTGCTTGTATTTAAAATGATACAGGGAAAGGCAAATGCACATGTTAAAGGCAGTGACTCAACGTAATAACTCAATGCCTGACAATGACGAGAGCGCTGGTCAGTCCTTGACTTCGCTGCTATGTTGACTCAGTGCTTTGAAAACATTTGATTGAATTGGTTTGGCAATCTTTTTGTTAAAAAAAAAAGATTTAATGCAGCTCTATAAATATCCATGAGAGTAAAACAAGAGGCTATAGCCTTGTCAACCATTCACTATAAGCACTGTGTTGTTGATTCTGATTGCATGACAGTTGACAGTTGTGCACTTCACCTATGTAGGAATGATATGCTTTCATATCACTTCCTTCTGACCCTGCCGTTCTATAAATATTGTGTTTGCGTGCGTTTGCATTGAGTGACAGATGGAAAAAGTGAAAATAATGCTGAGCTGGCCGTGGGGCTACTGTGTCTATAGATGATGAAGGGCAGTGAATATTGTTACAAACATGGAGTCATCTAACCAGCGTGTAAGTGTAAAGATGCAAAAGTACAAGACTGGCTTAAAGCTGCAACATCGCTAGACTAGAGACACTGCGCTGCTCTGTGGAAAATCCATTAGCCGTAATGAGGTAACAGTTTCCTGTAGCTACACATTATACCATAATACAACATTATACCATGGCACAGCATTGGCATGTGGTTTTTAAACTCCCCGTGTCCTTATTCAAACTGGTCTCTTAATGCAGCCCACCACAGTCCTCTGGACATAACCCAATAGTGTCCTCTATTTTCACTGAAATAGATATTCCCTTTGTTGTCTGTGTGATTTATTGAAGTCTTCCAACAAGTGGAAGCCCCCAGGAAATTGCCTGGAATGGCCCTAAATTGGTTTATGATTGTGTGGTGTGGGCCGGTGCTGTTATGGTTCTAATATTATGCCCTCCACTCCTTGGCATCTATATTAAATTGATCTGTATTGTTTTCATGGAGTGCCTGTTGGAGCTTGTTAATTCTGCCGCTGCTTGGGGCGGCTGGTGCAGCTCCAAACACCCAGGTGGCTCTGTGGCAGGAATATAAGCCTCAGCTTTCCGAGATGCCTCACACAAAGATCGGGACACGCAAATTGAGGAAGTTTATAAGTGTTTATCTTGTCGGGTCAAAGGCCACGAGGTGCAACGCCACACAGGCTGCATGTCCTCGGTCTCAGAGGCCAATCCGGAGTAGTAAGAGTTAACGTGGATCCGCTGCGTGGTGAGTCTGTGCGTGGAATGGCTACTGACAGACTGTTAATGAGGCCATTATCAGCTTTGGTCCTCTCCTCTCCTCCAGGGGCACCAGTAGATGCTGTGCTCCTCATCTCAATTTAATTTAATTCCACAGGGCTTGTTTACAGTAAATACATTTGCCTGAATTAAAGTGTGAGACACTTGACTGGGATGGGCTCAATGCAGAAATGTAGGATTTTTTCTGTAGCAGTAGTGCGTTGGCAGAAACTTTATCTCTATCTTTGTTTTATAATCAGGAGCATAAAGAAATGTCTGAAATGATTCTATCGATGGCTTCACTTCACCACATTTAATACCCACAGACATTTCAGTCAGGGCCTCTGTGGCTTAATCAAAGCTGTAATGAACAAGTATCAGCAGCATATTGGCATACTGTCACCGCTAATGTGGAGCAGTCAAGGAAGAGCGTGATCAAGACTAAACGAAGCAGCTGTCGTGGTAACATCTGTCCTTAGGTATAGGCCTGGGACCTCAGCGTTTTAACATAATTATAAACAGTTGGGGAACTATGTTTGTTGTAGAGCTGAAGGAATAGAACACAATCCACATTGGTTTATTTCAATTGGATGGCTTTATGTAAGCTTACCCAAATAACAAAAGAAAATTATATATTTATCTATACCTATATGTTGGTATAAAACCATGCAAATGTTTATGGTGTTATTTGCCCAGGCTTTGAGGTTATGATCACTGGGATCTATTTCCTCAATACAGTGAAGGTGAGTGGTCGTCACAGTACTGAACATTAAGGGACACACAAAAAAACATCCCATAAGAACATACTGCCAATAGCTTTGATAGAATGTCTTTGGTTGAAAGTAGTATTACTACGTTTTGTGTGTCTGTGTTTCCCCTTAACTGTGGAATTTTAAAGTTATAAAAAAACAAGTGAGTGGACAATGAGAGCCTTTGTGATCTAAAACCTTGTTTGGTTCACAGAACATCTGAGTGGAAAGCTACTTATTTATACCCAAAAATGATTAATCCAGCTGAGTTTCCTGTGTGCTACCGTTATCTTGATTTAAATCTGACATTTTAGAATTATTTTTTTCTAACTTATAACCTAACCTATCGGGAACCCCCTCAGAACCTTGTCTCCTCACCACGTACTTTGAATGTACGTAGACAAAACATTAACTTCTCCTTACTTTCTGCTGATGACTGTAATACAGATGTTATCCTCCTCCTGCTCTCAGATGATCTTGGATAACCAACAAACCGACTCAACCCAGGCTATCATCTCATGTGTTGTTGTTTTTTCTTCTTAACCATAGCTCAGTCTTAAGCCACAGAGTCTGCTGGTTCTAGACAGACTGATGCTGCAGCCAGTTCCTGAGAGACGACCACAGATAGTGGCAGTTAAACATGTTCCTGTGTGGCACTTGGCCCTGACTCATCTAGTGAACTTCTATGCCATCTCTGACATCACATTGTTTTGAATAGTTTTACTGGAGCTCTGTCGCTGGCTGGTTTGTATCCCAGGCACGCTTCATTTGATGCTATCAGTCTCTGAATGATATTTTGTTCATTAGACGGTGTGCAGTAAGAGACCGGTGTTGACACAACGTGAGCTAATGTGTTTAGTGACTCTAATGGATCATAGAGGTCCTAATGAAACATTGTCATGGGAAGATTTATGTTGCAAGCTGCTGAGTCCTCATTTCCATTTTATATGTGGTTAGATGTACCTTTATTCAATGAACGATAGAATCAAATGAATATGGATATTTTGTGTGTAAAATAGGGATAAATAAATTGTCAAATTACATTGTGGATATCAAATTCTTGCCATCATTCTTTGGCAAATATACAATGTTCTGTAGCGTTATAAATATCATGGAGAATGTGAAATGAAACTCCAAAATTGGTGCTTAAAAAAAATATTTCAATATTAATTCCACCTTTAATTTTTCAATTTCAAATATTGCAGTGACTGAGACTGAAGCTTTTTGATATTTGTCTTGAGATGGGGATGATATGTGCGGCCAGCTTATTCATGGAAATGCCAAGTGCAACGTGGTTATTGGCCAGAGCTGGATTGCACTAAAACCAGAATATAGTATCAGAGAGAGGCAGCTGGTTAGGAGTCGGAACAGATTATCATATGAGAGAGGATGAGCGAGGAGAGGGGGAGGTGAAAGACAGTGAGAGAGAGAGAGAGAGAGGGGTATAGGGACTCGAATGGAAAGCGGGGGGCCAAAGCGAGGGGCACGGGAGGGAGAGAGGTAGAAATGATAGCACAAAACTCATCGCCAGGTCGCTATGGGGTGGACGGGATCATCCAAACCCCTCTGTCACTATCTTACCTTCCTCACCTGTCAAAAAGAGTGTGTGAGAGCCGTCTGAGTGTGTGTGCGGGTGAGAGAGAGAGCGAGAGAGAGAGGAGGGAAAGCGGGTCCTCTGAGGGGTCAGGGGAAGAAGCTGAGACTCCACTCATCTTCTCTCTGAGCAGGGCCCACCGCTGCTCGCAGACATCTGGCCTCACACTGATCACTCGTATCTACAGACAGGGAGGAGAAGACGAGCCGAGCGCTTCCATCTTTGAGCCACAGAAATGTACACTTCCCCTCTTATCCAACCTCTCCCCGCTTCTCTCTCTCTCTCTCTCTCTCTCTCTCTCTCTCTCTCTCTCTCTCTCTCTCTCTCTCTCTCTCTCTCTCTCTCTCTCTATTTTTCCTTTGCTTCCTCCTTCTTTTGTTTCTTCAGCTCTTTCCCCCCTTCATCCCCATCTACAGCTTTTTATCCCCTCTTTGACTCTTTTCTTATCCTTGACATTGCACCATTTTAAAGGCAAAAAAAAAACAGGGAAGCATAAAGGGGAAGAGAAAGATTGTGAAAAACCGGTGTCTGCTAGAACTGGTTCTGACTTTATCCTCGTACTGAAGAGATAAGCCGGAGAAGATAGTGAGAGTGTGCTGTGTCTAGCAAGCCGGTATACAAGGCTCTGACTGCAATCAGTGGGAAGAGGGCCAGCTTCCCTGCCTGAGCTCTCAGCGCCCCTACTGGCTGCACGCTGTGCCAATCAAAGGCTGGTGGGTGGGGAGCAGTCAGACATGAACACTGATGTCACAGTCACATGGATTCTGGTGTGGTCATGCTCGGAGGCTGAGAGACAGAGCTGTGCTGGCCAGCTGCTGCTGAGACAGCAGTGGAGGGCTTTGCGCTGGTGATAGTTTTTCTCTTATGGACTCGAAGCTTAATGATGTATTTTGTGATTTCAGCTATGAAAGGTAAGAGCAAAAAACGCATGCTGATCCTTTACCCAGAGTAACAAGTAGGGAAGTATGGCTCCTCTATTCATAGCCTGCCAACTCTTTGCATTTCATTTGCAAGGCATGAGTGTGACAGCGAGGGAAGGAGAGAAGGAGAGAGAGAGAGAGAAAGAGAACTACAATAATACAGTGCTCCTGAATGTGTGCAACTGTATTAAGTCTTGTTAATATTTCTGTACATGCATGGACGGAATTTCTTTTTTTAATTCTGAAAAACAAATTGAGCTAGAAATATGTTACTTATTCAAATCTGCAAAGCTATTTTTGCCTTTGATTGCATTATCCTTAGTGTGTTTTCTTACTTCTACTGTTGTGTAGCTGGTGTAATCTTTGTAAGGGACAATAACTGCTCCCGAGCCTCAGAACAGAAGTTTTCTTACATTTTTCTGGCGTTGATGGGGGGTAGCATGCGAAGGGACTGGGAGTGAGGGGGGGTAGCTGGGGGTCCTGTCGCTATTCCTCTCTGTCCCATTCTTAATCCTGTTGTTCCAGTCCAGAGGACGTGTCTGTTCCGCGGGAAGATGTGCGTGGCAGTGTTGAACGTGGGTCGCAGACGGGCGACAAGGCACTGGCGCGACTGGCAGACTGTGATTCTTGGAGTTGATACTGGTGCATGTGTGTGTTTATATCTGTGTGTGTGTGTGTGTGTGAGTGAGTGTGTGTTGTGTTCCACTGACCTATTTTTTGGGGTAGTCAGGTTTACATGTGTGGCCATGAGACCAGCACTGGGTCCTCCCAGTCGCTGTGATGTTGATCTAGAATGCTTAATCCCGGCTCTTCCACCCCCTCCATCATACAGGCATACATGCGCACACACTCACTCTCTCTCACACACACACATCCATGCAGACAGATTCAGAAAGTGCTGGCAGACATACAGTAGAGTACCCACTTCCCTCATGCTTGCTTGCACACAGACACGCACACACACACAATCATTTTGTTCACACACATGAATACACTCTCATTCTTCCACATAAAGAAATGTGAACAATCATATCCAAACATATGTGCTCATATGCATCTGTGATACAGTCAAATACAATTTCCATGATGTAGCGGAGGAAGCAACGTCTCTGTGTATTAAAATAGAAAATGTCAGTAATGATAATGTGACTTGATACTTGCTGCTTCTCTCTTCCCACCTGTCCAAAATTATATTCACTGTTTTGTCTTTTCAACATATGAAAATAGTAGTTGCTACAAAAACGTCCGTGTTTAAGCAATAATATTTAATGTCTGTAAAAGTACTCCTATAATAAAATTTGGATTTAATATAAGTAATATTGATGGTAGTGTATCTCTAATTTCGATTTATAATTTCCGTATTATTTTGCTTTCAAAATCCTGTTGAGTATTGTGCTCTTTGTATGAGACTGGTTAGTATGGCCATATAGAGCTATGTTTATTTTCCTATCGATCACAGTGTGTAAGAATTTATACGAAGTGATGAATCTGTCCTCTGTGAAGAAGAGGGAGTTCAGAACTTTGTCTTATTTTTTAGTGAGACTTGTATGAGGAATGGCCTTTGACCTATTGTCCTTTATATGCAATTTATAGTTAGGTGAAATCACATATTTTTATATCGAATTGAGTGTCTCATGTTGTGTAGTTTTATCCCTTGTGGTGTATACAAAATATTGAAATTTTATATTTCTTCCTCTTCATAGTTGACAACATTTTTAAAACAATTTTTTTAAGATATTAAATTAATGGAATTCAATAGGTTTTAATGTGTTTGTTAACCTGTTTAGTGGCCAGTTTTCATCTTTCCGTTTAGCTCCATCTTTCCATTATTATTATTACTTTCAGTTTAAAATTAGCTGCTGGTGTCATCCGGCTACTGCGACAATGTCAGAAATTAAATTAGAATGTGAACAAGCTTTATAATTGGAAACTAATTTAAACAGAAGTAGTAATTTCTTCCTGACAAAGGTCAGTGAAATGGATGAACAGCACAATGACTTCTTGCTGCCTTGGCATGCACTTCTTCATTATGTTAATATGTCTGCATGATTATTCTGCATGTGCCTTTTTTCTCAGTGATCTTCCCCCCCCCCCCCACTGTTTTTCATACTGTACACCACCACCACCACCACCTCTCCCTCTCGATTCAGCCTCTCTACCACACCACTGCCTCTCAAGCACCTAATTACCTGTAATGGAAACATCCCTCTCATTACCCCATGCAAATTAGCCAGCCTACTCAGCACAATTAAGATGAAAATTCCAATTACATAATTAAAGAAAGTTGTTTGATGTGTGGATCGACAGAAAAAAGTAAAAAAGTGCGTCGCGCCCATTGTACATATAATTAACCCTTTAAAAAAATGGCATTATCATGGCAAGGTACAGCAGCAGGGTTTTTAAATTGTCGAAAGCAAAGCCCAGGGAGCCACTACAGTGTGTGCAGACTGCACATAAATATGTGATTCAACACGAGTGTGTACTAGACTGTAAAAAATGTTCTGGGGCCGCAGAGAAGGTAAAGCTAAATATCTTGTGATAGGCGCTTTAAGGCTATGTTAACAAGGCTGTAAATATTTGCTGTAGATTTGGTACTCTTTGTCTCTTTTCATCAGTGGCTGATTGAAGCGCTCACTACCCAGTGCTGCAGGCTCTCACACATTAAAGCAGAGGTTAACAAGATTGGCTATTATCCAGTTAGGGACTGAGGACAAGAAGAGCCAAAGGAAAAATCGCCACAGATTAAGGTGAAGGCAAATATAGCACAAGTCACCTGCCAGGATTTAAAATAAATTATTACAATTACAAAGAAGGAATATTTAAGTGTAAAATCATTCCTATGTGAAATTGAAACAACTGCAATAACATAGTAACAACAATCAAATACAGTTTTGTACAACTAATTGTATATTGCCTAAATCTGCATTTACAGAAATTTTCCCCTCCTCTTAGGGATAACTTACATTGAAGGATAATATCTGAGCAAAGGGAAGACAAAACAAACTCGCAGAGTGCTTGTGTGCCTCACCCTCTCTCTTGCCTGATGGTTGGCTGAGGAAGTGGAATGGCGTCCCCACATGTTATTAAAGTGTGTGAGGTGTGCCAGTCTGCGTTGTGCACACTGAGACGAACATCCTGGTTCCCTGGCTGTGTGTGTGGAGGGACCGGTTAATGAGATATTGACTGCCCATCGAGACCATGGATTTTTGATTTGGCTCCACAGAAGTTGAGAGGAGAGGATCAATTGCTGAGTCTGATAGAGTTTTTGTTTTTGTTTAATACAAATTATTGGTAATGTTTGTTTTATATTTTATTTTTAATTCTAGAGAGATAAATCACATGAAGGATGATCATTATCAATCAACAGTGAATGAATATAATATCAATAATAACATTTAAAAAACTGTAAAAATTGAATTAATTATCTTAATTTGCATCATGCATATGAAAACAGTATCATTTAATAGTACTTAATTAGAGGAGATTGATACCCAATCAATATCTCAACCGAACTGATTTTCCCTTCTCTCTTCACGAACACATTTTTTGGGGCCAAGTAGTTTTTACACTGCACAAATATTAATCTATAACTCCACCCAAGCCACTGCCCGTCTGCCAGACAGCTCATGTCAGTTGTCTTGTCGTTTCAGTCACACCTTGTAGTTTTGACAGATTAGCCCAATCACAGGCAAGGTTAAATGACTGTCTTGTCCCATGCCCAATTAAACAGCGGGATACAACAAACAGCAGCAGCTCAAGATAACTATCCGGCTGAATGAGATCATTTTTGTTCATTCTGAAACACGCACACAAGTTCAGTCCGGTTTCTCAATCTGGCTCTCCAGTCAGGTAAAACACCTGAGCCGGGCTTAGTCAAATGCTCTTACTTAAGGGTAATTTCCTATTACTTTCACTCAGTATTGGTGGAGTCACTTATAGGCCCTTTGAAGTGTCTCCCTGTCATGCAGCATTTAGCTGCTGATAGAATACCTCCTCTGTCAGCACTCCTTAGATAATCATGTACCACAGTCCACAAAGTTAAATAACATTTTCACTTTCTTCCTGCTCCTACTGTAGAATATGTAAAGGTAGTAGGGATGGGCCATTGCTCTCAGAAACCCATCTTGCATTTATTTGTGTTTATTTAAAAGACTAGCATGCATGCTCTTAGCACTGACTTGTTCTTTAAGTAAAATTAAATACAGAGATGACTAATAAGAACAAATAAGATTGTTGGGGCCTTACATTCCCTGCTTTGCCCTGTGTGCTGTGCCACTTGGGGCTCAGAAGTTAACAATGTTTTTAAGAGAGTGAAGGGTGAAGTTTTTTCCCCTCCTGTACTTTCATTCTGAGCATGTTTCGTACCATTGGCTTTTTTTCCTCTTTGGGCCTCTGGAGGGCTGTCCATTGGCTTTTTGAAGTTGCATCAAAGAGGAAATGGGGGAGAAAAAGCATTATTGATTTTGCGTTTTGTCTGACTCAAAACACTGAGGACAGAAAAACACATAAGGAGTTAGGTGTTGGCAGTGGGGCAGCTCCGTCTCCTGTGTGCGAGCCATAGGGAGACGGTGCGGGGGAAAAACCAAAAGAGGTAGAAGGTGAGGAGGAACACCAGACAACACTAATGCATCCCTCCCTCGAGTCGTACGCTCGAGTCCTCTCGCTTCCATCATTTCTCCTCTGCTTTCTGTTCTAATGGCAGAGTAAATAAAGCCATCACTGTACAGCTGGAGACAAACCTCCGTCTCTTCCCCCATGTCGGATAGCTTTT